>NC_044560.1:72915484-73215484 GCF_007565055.1 Rhinopithecus roxellana | reverse complement strand
CAGGAGAATCACTTGAACCTAGGAGGTGGAGGTTGCAGTGAGCTGAGATCATGCCACTGCACTCCAGCCTAGGCAACAGAGGGAGACCCTGTCTCCAAAAAAAAAAAGAAAGAAAAAAAAAATGAAATCATTTTTTCACCCAAAAACTTGTACACAGATGTTCATAGAAGCTTTATTTGCAATAGCAAAAGACTAGAAAAAATGCAAATGTACCTGAACTTGTGAATGAATAAATGAACGTTGGCATATTCATATAAGGTAGTACCATTAAAAATTAGAAAGGAACAAACTACTGATAAATGCAAAAACAGAAATGAATCTCAAAGCATTACGTTAAGTGAAAGAAACCAGACACAACAGGCAACGTATGTATGACTCTAATTACATGAAAGAAGGTAGATGCCAGGGCCTAGAAGTTGGTAACGGCATCGATTGCAAAGAAGCACAAGGAAAGTTTTCAGAGTGTTGAAACTGTTCTATACCATGACTGTGATGATTAGGAGACTTTATTATTTATAAGCACTTATCACATTTCACAGTTAAAATTGATGAATTTTATTATATGTAAATTATATATCAATAAATCTAATAGAAGAAGGTGGAGGAGGAAAAAGAAAAGGAGGAAGAGAGCAGGAACAACAACATCTAGAAGTTTCTCTACCTGAGTTTGGTAAAACTACTGTAATCAAGATGGTGTGATATAGATGAGGAAAAAGACAAACCTATAGATCAGTGGAACAGACTGCCTGGATTCCAGGAATTCACTCTTTGTTTTTTTTTTTTTTTTTTTTTTTTGAGACGGAGTTTCGCTCTGTCGCCCAGGCTGGAGTGCAGTGGCCGGATCTCAGCTCACTGCAAGCTCCGCCTCCCGGGTTTACGCCATTCTCCTGCCTCAGCCTCCCGAGTAGCTGGGACTACAGGCGCCTGCCACCTCGCCCGGCTAGTTTTCTGTATTTTTTAGTAGAGACAGGGTTTCACCGTGTTAGCCAGGATGGTCTCGATCTCCTGACCTCGTGATCCGCCCGTCTCGGCCTCCCAAAGTGCTGGGATTACAGGCTTGAGCCACCGCGCCCGGCCAGGAATTCACTCTTAAATCAGATGTGCCAAGGATAGTAGTCCATGTTATGGAACACTATGTGTTCATTTCTTTTATTTTTTTTAAATTGGGGCAAGGGAGCAGGTGACCTAACGTACTCATACCATCAACAAAAATAAAGGCCAACCAAATCTTCCTTACTGGAAGAATACATAGATGATAGTGACTATTCAGTTCCCCATTCAGGGATCCTGCACATCTAGTGCTGCTCTGGCGTAGGTGTACGGTGTTGAGAACTCATCTGAGAATGAAGTCAGTTCATAGGGAGGCACAGCTAACAAATGGTAGGAAGAACAGAACCTCTTGTGTTCTTAATATTGGGCTCATGGAGCTAGTTATACCTGACCCAGATCATCCTTGAACAATCTAGTTCTTTGAACTAATAAGTTATTTTGAACTAATAAGTTCCTTTATCTGTCTAAGCACATTTGAGTTGGGTTTCTGTTTCTTATAACAAAAGGAGTTCTGAATAATGTATATGTGTACTATGAGGTAGTAATAGAAAAGCACTGGCTTATGCACATACTAAATGGGTGCCCTGGGGAGGGTCTTTTAAAGCTCCGGGCCCAGGTTTCTCATCTCCAAGTAGAAGTGATTGGAGTGGGACAACAGTTTCCCAGAAGAGTTACACAAAACAAAGGCACCACAGTGACCTGGATAGGAAATGAGGCAGAAGCACAGTCTCTACCTAAACTAGACTGGAAGTAAATCCTCCTTTTAAAAAAAGTTTTAGATGTTGGAATTACACAGAGTGTGATGTGAAAAAAAAATCGTTTTCTTAAAACAATGGCTGGGTGTGGTGGTTCACACCTGTAGTCCCAGCACTTTGGGAGGCCAAGGCAGGTGGATCACCTGAGGTCAGGAGTTCGAGACCAGCCTGGCCAACATGGCAAAACCCTGTCTCTACTAAAAATACAAAAACTTAGCCAGGTATGGTGGTGGGTTCCTGTAATCCCAGCTACTCAGGAGGCTGAGGCAGGAGAATTGCTTGAACCCAGGAGGTGGAGGTTGCAGTGAGCCAAGATCACACCATTGCACTCCAGCCTGGGCAACAGAGAGAAACTCTGTCTCAGAAAACCCAAAAAAAAAACAAAACTTTTGTGGTCTTCTCTAATTCCAAAATTCCAATATTCTGTGTTGCTTTCTCAGAGGCATGTGGCATTGGGCATTGTATTCCAACATGTCAGGTTGCCTGGGGTCTGAATCCAGCTCCACCCCTTACTAACTGTGTGATCTTGAAAGCCTCTCTATTTCTTGGCTTCTTCATCAGTAAAATAGGAAAAATAATACTATCTATTTCAAAGGGCTGTTATGAGGGTTGATTGGCAATATATCCAAAACCTTTCCAACCATGCCTGGCACCTGGTACAAGCTTATTAACTGTTAGCAATGATGACGACAAAGAGAAGGCCTTGAAGATTTTAGTGAAACTGACTTTGGGTTTGCCTTTGTCACCTCTCCCAAGGAGTAAGCTGGAAAAAGAACAGAAATGCAAATCAGGTCACCTGCTTGTTCCCTGTAATTGTGTCAATAGGTTGAAAGTAGTGAAAACGTCTGTCTCTGTTCTTTGTTTTCTGAATATAATTATACTTTCAACTAAAGACTAACCTAAATAACATTTTTTCTAGGCTGGTCGCGGTGGCTCATGCCTGTAATACCCAGCACTTGAGGAGGCCAAAGCAGGCGGATCACTTAAGGTCAGGAGTTCAAGACTAGCCTGGCCAACATGGTGAAACCCCGTCTCTACTAAAAATACAAAAATTAGCTGGGTATGGTGGCACGTGCCTATAATCCCAGCTACACAGGAGGCTGAGATAGGAGTGAGCCAAGATTGTGCCACTGCACTTCAGCCTGGGCGACAGAGTGAGACTCCATCTAAAATATATATATATACACATATAGTATGTGGCTTAAATATACTTTTTTCTGATTATTAATAGCATATACACATTGCTAAATATTTTGAAATTTAAAAAGAAAATATTAAAACGCTTATCCTACTATCAACAGATAAATGCTATTAACATTTTGATTATTTCCTATTTCAACTTGGTGTTATTTTCTTCCAGGTTTTCTTTTAAAGCATTTTAAAAATATATAAATGCATATTAAAAACTTTATTGCATATGTGTATATATATATGCATATGCATTGTTTTATGTCCTTCTTTTCTCAAAGTTGTGTTGTGATTTTCCATGACATTAAATATTATTTGAAACAACATTTTTATGACTTCTTAACATTCATGGTATCACTCTGTCATCATTTATGTGACAAGTTCCCTCTATTTGGATCTTTTTGTTGTTTTCAGTTTGGCTCTAGCATAAACAATGCTGTTATAAACATCCTTGGATAACAATCTTGAAATTTCTCTGATTAGGATCCCTAGGTTATTATTCCTAGAGGTAGAATGTCTAAGTTAAAGTATGTGATCATTTATAAGGTCTCTGGTACACATCATCAAATAGCCCTCCTGAAAGTATGCACCAGTTTACAACACTGACCAGCATTGTGGGAGTGTTTGCAAACAGCGATTTTTTAGATGTTATAAACAATTTTCATTATAGAAACTACAGTGGGAAAGCAAGCTGCTGTGTATATTGCCCTTGTTTGAGACATTAGATTAAATTATTTTTTAGAGTGTTTTCCTTTAAAGCTTGCGAAACTAAGCTTTTGAGGCCTAATACAGATCATTTTTTTTTCTCTAGCCCTTCAAGTTTACTATGTTTTTAAAATCATTCCTGTAGGATCATAAAAATGAGAAGTCCATCACATCACAGAGTGATTCAGTCTTTATAAGCCACAGTGCTTAGTAACTAGAAAACGAAGAAAACATTTTTATGATTATTTTAATTACCACATATTACCCAGGCCTTTCTTGCCATGCTTCATGAAGGACAAACAGCCTATAATTCAAACAGTGTGATCAAATGAATTCCCTGCCTCACACTAATGCTGACTTCACACTAGACCTAGAACAATTCATGCTCTCTGGTTTAGATCAGTGGTCTGTGGTTCATTAAACATGAACATTTGAATTTAAGTGTAAAAGACAATTTGAAAATATTCCTTACATGTCTTTCATTCAAGCCCTGGAAACTTTAAGTAGGAAAATGGTGCAAGGGGGAAAATTCTGTGATTGGAATGCCAAGTTGTGAAAAGCAAAATGGCATCATTTAGAATTTAAAATACTGTCTTTAAAGCCTCAGTTTAAATTCCCTAGAGCTGTAACTGCGTCCTGACTGACATTCTGTTTCTCCATGAGACCTGAATACACAGCTGATGTGATACATTCTTGGCCTTCTTCTCAGTGTGTGTCTTTATCAACATTAACTGCTCTTTGTAACTAACCTGAAGGGAATAAGCAGAGGTGAATCTGATCATGTGCCCATCCTCCCCGGTGCTTAAGCATCTTGTCCAAGCATCAGCATGACAAGCAGACCCCCGACAATCTGGATCCTGCTATTCCACCCTCACAGTCTCTCATCCTCCTTCATCCTTCCCTCTGGTCACACTGATTTTCCCACCACTCTCTAGATTCCCCTTGGCCTTCTGTGTCTTTATTCCTGCATCAGCTGTGTCCCCTGGAAGAGACTTTCTCCTTTACATGGTTTGGTAAATTACATTTTCCCACACGGTTCCAGTTCATACACACTAAGACCAAGACTGACATTCATTATGTTCTTTTGGTTGCAAGAGATAGAAATTCCTCCAAACCACTTAAGTAATGGAGTTTGTTATTAACATAATTATGGGAGTAAGAGACAGGTGAAGAATCTCATAGAAACCAAGAGCAGCCCGCCCCCTCCCATTCAAGATCCAAGACAGGCCTCGGATCTAAGTAGTTTTGTCACCCTCCTCAGTTACAAGATGTCAAGATCTCCATTCTTGTGCTCTCTTGCTAGGGCGCCTCCTACTCTCTGGCCCTGTGTATCTTTGTGTGCAACATCAGTTTCTTCTCCCTACCGACAGTTGGCTCATCCTCTGACTCTCCATTCAAACTTGCTTGAAGTAGTCTCCCAGGCAGAGCTCCTCAGATAGGACTATCTCATACACATGTGTCCAATCCCAGGATTGGCTGCCTTTGCTGGCTGCCCCAAACTGGTCCACTCCAGTGGCCACCCTTGTTTCAATCCCAGTCTAAGACACTGCTTTCTACAACAGAATTGTGTGGGAGGGCAGATGCCCTTCATAAGGGCATAAAGGGCCGGGGGGAATCTTGCCAGATATCTCTGATGCACCAAGTTTCTAAGTTTGGCCCTGCGAGTATTACTTTTGTGGACAGAAGATGGAAGACCGTAGTTCTTACGTGCTTCATATGTTGTAAGGCAGAGGATTCATAGTGATCTTGCTTTTTTTTTTTTTTTTTGAGACAGAGTTTTGCTCTCATTGCCCAGGGTGGAGCGCAGTGGTGCAATCTCAGCTCACTGCAACCTCAGCCTCGTGGGCTCAAGTGATTGTCCTCCCTCAGCCTCCCAAGTAGCTGGGATTACAGGCATGTGCGCCACCAGCACGTGGGCTAATTTTGTATTTTTAGTAGAGACGGGGTTTCGCCATGTTGGTCAGGCTGGTCTCGAACTCCTGACCTCAGGTGATTTGCCTGCATCAGCCACCCAAAGTGCTGGGATTATGGGCATGAGCAACCACACCTGGCTTTATAGTGATCTTGCAAGCACTATCCTAGAACGATATCAGAGATTTTTAGAAACTTGTTTTACCTATTCCTAGATCAATAAGCTGCTGCCCAGTGTCCACCCCATCCCTAGCCCTTCAAATGGGGCAGGCCTACTTACATAGGAAGTACCTAAAAAGCAACCTTGGTCCACAGCTCCAATAACAGCTCTCCACCTACACTGACTTCCAGCTGGTTGGCTCCATTCTCCAGTTCCCACCACCTGCCCCAGGCCATCTTCCCCTTTCCCATGACCCACTCTGCTGTGGCTCAGCACCTACTGCTCAGAGGAAGAGGTGTCTTCTCTGTTGGCTGTAATTTGCCAGCACCCCTTGCTCTACCCACTCAATACTCCATCCCTTACCCTCAACCCTCAAGAGAGGAGATTCATGATGCAGGCAAAGTGGAGCGTTGCCTGTAATGAGCATTTGGTTTGGACTATGGCTAAGGAACCAACATATTCTACTTATCTGAGAGATTTGTTGTGAGGACTAAATATATGTAAAGTGTTCTGAATAGCTTATTTATTTATTTATTTATTTATTTATTTATTTATTTATTTGTGACAGGGTCTTGCTCTATCATCCAGGCTAGAGTGCAATGGCATGATCATAGCTCACTGTAGCCTCCAACTCCTAGGCTCAAGAGATTCTCCCTCCTCAGCTTTCTGAGTAGCTAGGACTACAGGCATGTGCCACTATACCCAGCCAATGTTTTTACTTTTTGTAGAGATGGGATCTTACTAGTTGCCCAGGCTGCTCTTGAACTCCTGACCCCAAAGGATCCTCCTGCCTCAGCCTCCCAAAGCACTGGGATTACAGGCATGAACCACTGTGTCCAGTCTAAAAAATAATGTATTATTATATTTCGCCATTTGAAATCCTCTTGGCAATCTCCTGAGCTGCTTATCCTTTCAGAGCAGGCTGCTCTGTGCTGTAGTCCAATTTATGCAGACCAATTATATTACCAAGAGATGAGCACAAAACATTTCATTTAGAAAAAGCATAGACTGTTACTAATACTAGCTAGCATTTATTGAGAGTTTGTAAAATATCAGACCCTATGCTAAGTGCTCTGTAAATTTTATCTAATTTAGCCCTCATGAAGCATGCTTCCCCATTATTGCCACTTAGTTAATGAAGAAACTAAGGCACAGAGATATTAAGTAATTTACCCAAGGTCCCTTGGTCAGTTAGTATCAGAGTCAGTATTCAAACCAGGGTGTCTCTTCTACAGCCTCAAATTTCTGCCATTAACACTAACTAGACTAACCGCTAACCAATGGCCTAGAAGATCAACTTGCCCCCACTGGCTCGTTTTACAGATGGAGAAACTGAAGCCCAGGCAAGTGAAATGATTTTACCCAGATTGCAAATACTTAGAGCACAACAAAGACTAGAACCATGACACTGCTTTCATTTCAGGGATTTTCTATTATACTTTATAAGTGTATTAGGGTTCTCCAGAGAGACAGACCAATAGCAGATAGATAGATAGATAGATAGATAGATAGATAGATAGATAGATAGACAGACAGACAGATATAGATGCAGATAGATATAGATATGAGTTTATTAGGAAAACTGGCTCACACAATTACAAGGTGAAGTCCCAGGATAGCCGTCTGTAAGCTGAGGAAGCAGAAGCCTCAAAACCAGGAAGCCGACAGTGCAGTCTGTAGGCAGTGGTGAAGGCCTGAGACTCCCCTGTAAGCCACTGGTGCAGTCCCAGAGTCCAAAGGCCGAAGAACCTGGAGTCCACGGGCAGGAGGAGAGGAAGCAAGAGTCCACCTCCGGTAGACAGCGATACAGAAGATGCAGCAAGCAGGCTGATTCCCCTTCTTCGCTGGCTTTGTTCCAGCCGCGCTTGCAGCCGATTGGATAGCGCCCACACACATTGAGGGTGGGTCTTCCTCTCCCAGTGCACCATTCAAATGTCAATCTTCTCCGGTTCCGGCACAGACACACCCAGATACAAGACTTTACCAGCTATCTAGGCATCCCTGAATCCAGTCAAGTTGACACCTAATGTTAACCATCACAATAAGTTTATACGTTTATATCTTTTAGATCACTTTTATTAGCATCTGCAGAGATGCTATCTTCAGATAACAATGAAAACCAGGTTCATTTTCCTTGAGGGAGTTGTTTCTTCTTTTCATTTATCAAAGCCAGCTTCAATATTCAGATATATTCTCAAAACTTGGAGAAATTATGTAACTTTTCAGGAATTAATTTCTTAACCTTTTCCCGTTTGGGAAAAAAAGTGCAGCTCCCTGCCAGCGCTCACTTAATTTTACATAAACACACTCTTTGAGGTTGAAGCAAGTTCAACTAATTTTCAACGTGAAAATAAAATATAAAAACTTTTTATTGGAGTTATTTCTAAACAGAACTAACATCAAAATCGTCTATTTTGGAAAAATCAGATTCATAAAATGAATCTTCCATCAACAACTGTTCAAGAACAATATTAACATCACGTATAGAAATGCTATGTTTTCTAGGATTTGACATTTTTAGCAATAGAGAATCACTGTATTTTGTAAATGGAAATACTACTGCTAAAAACAGAATGCTATAAATACAACGATGTCTTTTTTTTTTTTCAAAGTCATGTACTAGAGCGATACTAAAATAATATTAAAACCTAGATATTTTGTGGCAAAGTTATCTCAGGGTAAATGGAGCAGCCTCAAGTGTCACGGCAAGAATTTTCAGGGCAAACAAGATAAGGGTTAGTATATTATACATGGTGGTTGAGTTTGATGAGTCATTTCTAGGTTTCGAATTTCAGCAAACAATAAAATTTCAAAAAACTTGGAGATGATATAGAATTGCCAACTTTTTGTTTTTAAAGGTAGAGATTTTTAAAAATCCATGTACAAAAACTAAAAAATAAAAACAAACTACCATCTAAGATACTATCATCATTCTGTAATACAAGGAATATTTCAACACCCAAAAACTAGGATGACCATAATGTTAGAATAAAAGATAAATCATTTAAAATGAATAAAAGGTATTGCATGGAAAGACAAAAAATTGTTAATTATTTTCATCATGGACCAGTGGAAATTTCGTCATGGACTGGCATTTTAGAATCTGCATTAGATGACCTTTGAGGGTCTTTCCATCTCTTAAACTCTGTGATTTTGAGTATCATCTTTTCCTTTACAATGATTTTAGAGGTTTCCAGTTGTTGGGTCTTTGTAAAGTAATCCTTCTTAAGCTTGTCCTTAAAGGCTTTGCTGTGTTGTGTGTGGAATGACTATTGGAGATTTTACAATCGGAATAGCAATGCGTGTGCGGACATATAATTAATTATCTGCGCCCCTTCTTAACACTTTGTAAGACTTCAGCTTCCCTTATCTCCACTCCAGAGAAGCAGAGCAATGAAACTCTGACCTCTCCCTTCTCCCCAGGCTCCTTCAGACCATGGGAGTCAGGCAGAAGTGTCAACAGAAGATTCGCTTCTCTCCTAAGAGACCTCTGAGATTTGACTTCTCCTGTCCAGGGTCTAACTAGAGAATTTTGCTAACCCTTGGACTTAGAGGGAGAAATTCCTTAAGGAAGGACTACCTGATCCCATGTAACAACCTAGAGGAAGAGCAGAAATCTGGCCCCAGGCCCCTTTTGCATTTGTCCCTTCCAAAATTCATTTCTTTGTTTTCCACTTCATATTGCCATGTCGTGCCTATGCGTGTATTTGGGGTGAGAGGTGGGGATGGCAAGAGGAGGTCAGAGGATGCCAGGACTAAAGCCTAAATGCATTGAGGGCAGAGGTTTTGTCCACTCTGCCTGTGTAATTCTAGCAATTTGCTTGGCCATAGCAAGAGCTCCGCAAATGTTTGTGAAATAAATCAAGTATTAAGCACACGAATTTAATAGCAACAACCCTTTATTGTGTGACTACTAGTGCCAAGCACTGTGATCGACGCTTTACAGAAACTATTTCTACTTCTCACTAGAACTCTATTTGGTAGGTGCATCATTGTTCCCCTTATGTGGACAAAGAAACTGATGCACAAAGTGGTTAAGGAACACTGGCCGAAGTAATAAAATTAGTTTAAATGACAACCAAATCATATAACATTTTCAGTGTGCTGAACTGCAGAGCCTGCTCATAAGTTAAGTTCTAGGAGAAAAAAGGAGGGGAAAGGTGGCTGCCATGTCCCTCCAAGGGCTTAGCAAATCCCTTTTCTTGGCCAAGTCTCTGCATAGGCAGAGAGGCAATTGTGTCATCATCGGAGAGGACGGAATCACTGACCTTCTTTTTTTCTTTTCTTTCTTTTTTTTTTTTAATTATACTTTAAGTTCTGGGATACATGTGCAGAATGTGCAGGTTTGTTACATATGCATACATGTGCCATGGTGGTTTGCTGCACCCATCAACACATCATCTACATTAGGTATTTCTCCTAATGCTATCCCTCCCCTACCCCCCATCCCCCAACAGGCCCCAGTGTGTGATGTTCCCTTCCCTGTGTCCATGTGTTCTCATTGTTTAACTCCCACACATGAGTGAGAACATGCAGTGTTTGGTTTTCTGTTCCTGTGTTAGTTTGCTGAGAATGATGGATTCCAACCCGACCTATCTCTCTGACTGCCCTTAACATTTTTTCCTTCATTTCAACCATGGTGAATCTGAGAATTATGTGTCTTGGGATTGCTCTTCTTGAGGAGTGTCTTTGTGATGTTGTCTGTATTTCCTGAATTTAAATGTTGGCCTGTCTTGCTAGTTTGGGGACGTTCTCCTGGATAATATCCTGAAGAGTGTTTTCTAACTTGGTTCAATTCTCCCTGTTACTTTCAGGTACACCAATCAAATGTAGGTTTGGTCTTTTCACATAGTCCCATATTTCTTGGAGGCTTCATTCTTTCCTCTTCATTCTATTTCCTCTATTCTTGTCTTCATGCTTTATTTCATTAAGTTGATCTTCAATCTCTGATATACTTTCTGCTGCTTGATCCATTCGTCTATTGATACTTGTGTATGCTTCACAAAATTCTCATGCAGTGTTTTTCAGCTCCATCAGGTCATTTATGTTCTTCTCTAAAGTGGTTATTCTAGTTAGCAATTCCTCTAACCATTTTTCAAGGTTTTTAGCTTCCTGGCATTGGGTTAGAACATGCTCCTTTAGCTCGGAGGAGTTTGTTATTATCCACCTTCTGAAGCCTACTTCTGTCACTTTGTCAAACTCATTCTCTGTCCAGTTTTGTTCCCTTGCTGGCAAGGAGTTGTGATTCTTTGGAGGAGAAGAGGTATTCTGGTTTTGGAATTTTCAGCCTTTTTACACTGGTTTTTCCTCATCCTTGTGGATTTCTCTACCTTTGGTCTTGGATGTTAGTGACCTTCTCATGGGGTTTCTGTGTGGATGTCCTTTTTGTTGATGTTGATGCCATTCCTTTCTGTTTTGTTAGTTTTCCTTCCAACAGTCAGGCCCCTCTGCTGCAGGTCTGCTGGAGTTTGCTAGAGGTCCACTCCAGACCCTGTTTGCCTGGGTATCACCAGTGGAGGCTGCAGAACAGCACAGATTGCTGCCTGTTCATTCCGCTGGAAGCTTCATCCCAAAGGGTCGCCCACCAGATGCCAGCCAGAGCCCTCCTGTATGAGGTGTCTGTAGACCCCTGCTGGGAAGTGTCTCCCAATCAGGAGGTGTGGTGGCCAGGGACCCACTTGAGGAGGCAGTCTGTCCCATAGCAGAGCTGGAGCCCTGTGCTGGGAGATCCGCTGATTTCTTCAGAGCCAGCAGGCAGGAACGTTTACGTTTGCTGAAACTGCACCCACAGTCGCCCTTTCCCCCAGGTATTCTGTCCCAGGGAGATGGGAGTTTTATCTATAAGCCCCTGATTGAGGCTATTGCCTTTCTTTCAGAGATGCCCTGCCCAGAGAGGAGGAATCTAGAGAGTCAGTCTGGCTACAGTGGCTTTGCGGAGCTGTAGTGGGCTCCGCCCAGGTCGAATTTCCTGGGCTTTGTTGACAATGTGAGGGAAAAACCGCCTACTCAAGCCTCAGTAATGGCAGATGCCCCTCCCACAACCAAGTTCAAGCATCCCAGGTTGACTTCACACTGCTGTGCTGGCAGCAAGAATTTCAAGCCAGTGGATCTTAGCTTGCTGGGCTTTGTGGGAGTGGGATCCGCTGAGCTAGACCACTTGGCTCCCTGGCTTCAGCCCCCTTTCCATGGTAGTGAATGGTTATGTCTCTCTGGCCTTCCAGGCTCCACTGGAGTATGAGAAAAAAACTCCTACAGCTAGCTTGGTGTCTGCCCAAATGGCCGCCCATTTTTGTGCTTGAAACCCAGGGCCCTGGTGGTGTAGGCACCCAAGGGAATATCCTGGTCTGTGGGTTGCAAAGAGCATGAGAAAAGCATAGTGTCTGGGCCAGAGTACACCGTTGTTCCTCATGGCACAGTCCCTCACAGCTTCCCTTGGCTAGGGAAGGGAGTTCCCCAACCCCTTGCACTTCCCAGGTGAGGTGATGCCCCACCCTGCTTCGGCTTGCCCTCCATGGGCTGCACCTGCTGTCTAACCAGTCCCAATGAGATGAGCTGGGTACCTCAGTTGGAAAGGCAGAAATCACCTGCCTTCTGTGTTGATCTCGCTGGGAGCTGCAGACCCTAGCTGTTCCTATTTGGTCATCTTGCCAGCCACCCTTTTTTAAATTTTCTATTTTTGTAGAGATAGGGTCTTGCTATTTTACCCAGGCTGGTCTTGACTCTTGGCCTCAAGCAATCCTCTTGCCTTGGCCTCCTGAAGTCCTGAAATTACAGGTGTGAGCCATCATGCTCAGCCTGACTTTCTTAGACTCTCTAAATGCTCTTCATGTTTCTAACGGTGTTTAGATCCATCAGAAAGAGACAGGTAGAGCCCAGATTATGACCAGCTCTCCTGACAGCCTATCTGATGCTTTAGTAAACCTTCAGAGACCAGCATAACCTGGAAAAGCTCATTGTACCTATTAGAATAGGCAAGCTGCTACAACCACTACCACAACTATTTATTAAAGTATCAGTAGCTTAACACAGTAAGAATTTATTTGTCGTTTACATCACAATCTGATGTAGGGAAGAGGGAAAGAGGTGAACCTCTTCTCTTCCCTCTGGGCCGGCCCTCTCTTAGGCTCTTGGTGTCCTTGGTGTTCTATTTCACCAGTAAATGAAAAAAAGAGAGGCAGGATTATACTGAGAGGGTTTTACAGGCCAGGCCTGAAAGTGGCACACCTCACTCTCACCCATTTCCATTGTTCAGAACTCAATCTGGTGGCTACATCTAATTGCACAGGAGGATGAAGAGACATTGTCAAACTGTGTGCTCAGGAAGAAGAGCCCTCACAGACATTTGTCAGTTCTAGAAGTCTATTCCAGGACAAGTTCTAGAAGTCTATTCTGGGACCAGTTCCCAGATTGCAATTTTGTCCTGAGCATACTATGAGCACTTGAACTTTAAGTCTCTATAACATATTTATTTAAATATAACTTTCTTTGACATTCACTGTAATTAGCATGTTTGCAGACAAGGGTGAAAAGGAAGGGGGCAGTGGCAGTGTCAAGCAGCTAAACAACTGTACATGGCTCTTCAGGGCTTCTTGTCCTGCTTTGGTTGTTTTGTTCCATTTTTGTTTTGCTAATATTTATCACATACTTACTACTTGCCAAATAGTGTACTAAGCATTTGGCACGTGTTATCTGTGCTAAATCTCATAGCAACTCTGAGAGGTAGATACTATTATTATCTCCATTTCCCAGGTGTGAAAAGGGTAGCTTAAAGGCATTAAGAGACTGACCTAAGTCACAAAGCCAGGAAATGTGAGAGCTGAGATTTTAACCTGGGTCTCTTCCATTCCAGATCCTATGCTGTCCACTCCATTGTCCTCTGACTGGTAAAATTCTGGCCAGAGCTGAAACCCAATTACAGCCTGTGACAGTTCTCTGAAGTTTACACACCTCTGAAGTTTAACCTCCATTTGTTGACATGTTGAGGCAAAGGTCACCAAGTGTGCTCCTCTATTAATATAACCTGCGGGGGATACCGACTCCCACCAGCATTCTGATCAAGTGAAGACATCAGCATTGCCTCAACTCTTCCTTGAGTGTAAAAGAAGTTCTTTTATGTAAATACATATTTGGTCTAAGTTTAGAGACTAATTTCACCCAAAATGAAATAATTTATGTTCAGTCAAATATCTTCTAAATAACTTCTGATTCACTGGGCTATTTCAAAAGGAATACTGTAGCAGTTCTCTTAACCACCATGGTTACAGGCTAGTCAGATCTTTCATTACATGCTTTTAAATACTTAGAATGCCCTGAGATTGAAGCATGGGATCAATTAGGGCAAACTGACTATAGGTTAATTTCACAGAGGCCTGAACTGATGCTCTGCTGTCCTGGCAGCTGGATGGTCTAACAAGCTGAGCCGCTTTGACTGTGTAAACACCATTAAAGTATAACTGGTTGTGTACCCACCCCACCATTACAGAGTAGCTTAAAGAACCTTATTAGAGGAAGCCATTGGGTGGGAAGCTGGGGAGCAGAAGGGGGACATAGGTGTCTGTAAGCTGTTGAACTCTGATTGCACTATAAACAAGGGCTTGTTATAAGCACCACTCCCAGTACTCTCAGCATGTGATCTCCTTTGGGAGTTTCACTGTAAGCAGAATTTAATTGCACACCTGTCCTTCTAGGGCATCGTGCCACTCCACTTGCCTCTTATTCAAGTAACTGAAAGGTGTGAACAACTGATTTTGAGATCCTGGTGCTTTAAAAGTAGATTATGCAAAAAGCCTCCAAGCAGCACAAGGCTGAGACCACTCTGGGATGGTCCCATGGCTCAGGACGCAGACTGAGAGCTGGTTCCAATCCCATGCACTCTTCTCTAGCAGTGACAGCCATCATGGCCATGGGCTGCCATATGTTAATTTTCTAGGGACGCATCACCTGGTTTTTAACTTGTCCCCATAGAGGATGGTCCCCACGAACACCTGAGTGTCCCACTCCTTGTCTAGCCCTGTAGTTCTGTTTCCTGGCTGCATTTCAGAATAACCTAGGCAACTCTTAAAATACTGATTCTTGGGCCCCTCCCTCAAGAGATGGTACTTTTCACAAGCTCCTTGGGAGAACCTAATGTGCAGCCCAAGTTGAGAACCATGGGTGTGGCCCCCATCCTTCTCCCGCTGGGTGATTCTGTAGCAGATGGAGTGATTTGGTCCTGCTAGACATTTTGGATATGGAAAATGGAACAGAAGGAGGTGAATCTGAGAACTGCTAACTGTGACCAAGAGCAACCATTGGGTAGTCCAACATGTCCAATTTTATTAATGAACGGGGAACATGCTGGTGTTGATAATCCTAGGTTTTCAGCTCCCAACACAAGGCCTTTGCTTTTCCTTCTTCCTGTCACATTGCCTTACTTCTTGCCATGTGACAATTTAATGCACATTTATTGTATGTCTTCTATATGCCAGGCACTGGGCTGGGCACCATTAGGAAAAAGAAAGGAAGAGAAAGACGTAATCCTTATCCTCAAAGAACTTACTAACCTTCCCTAGGGAAAGCAAATGCAGTGGTATGGAAATCAGTTTCCTACTTATTTATAGCACATATTAAAAGTTCCATGGGGTAAGATAAAAATGTCATATTTCACAACATTTTGAAGGATTATTGGTGCTTTACCCCATTATAGAAGTAATAAAGAGTTATCAATATCCCTTCTCTAGATCCATTCACATATGTGGCACACATACACACATACACACACACCTTCCAAAACAGGAAAGAGCTAAACATAGATATTTTACACACCAGTCACAGGCCTGCTACCTTTTTTTTATACAGAATCTGTTTGTAGAAACACCTGGGTGAGCTAAGTTTAAGCAAGGCCCCAGAGTCCCTCTAGTTAGTCCCAAATTAACAGGAGCTTCCCACTGAGGTCATTAGGCCTTTTCACAGGATCACTCCAGACACCTACATTTATTCAAAATTTGAGTCCTATTATGCACTGGACACCATCCTAGACACTGGAAATGGAATAGTAAACCAAAAAAAAATCTCTACTCTAGTGGTGCTTAAAATCCAGCAAGGAAGATAGATATCGATTTAAAATTACTGTTGCAGTAAGAAGATGTACATGAGGCATGTGAGAATGTTAAAGGGGGAACATAGGAAGTCAGGGAAGGACCCCTGAGAAGCTGATCATGAACCCAGGCTCTAGGGCACAGAGTGTGATGGCCTGGTGAAGAGGGTGGGAGTGGGGCACATTCTAGCCAGAAGGAACGGTGTGAGTGAATTAGTGAGAATGGGTTGGATTGGTGATTCTCAAAGAGATCTCAGACCACTGGGACTTCCAGAGATGCCTCCAGAGGTTTTGCAAGGTAAAAACTGTTTTTATAATGACACTAAGATGTTACTACCCTTTTCATTTGATTGACATTTGCACTGATGATACAAAAGCACTGGTGGGTAAAACTTCTGGTGCCTGAGCACAAATCAAACTGTACTAATTATCTTTGTATTTGTATTCTTTACCCCATGCACTTGCAGGAGAAAAACAAAAAAACAAAACCTGTTTTACTTCAAAATGCCTTTGATTAAGTGTAAAAGTTATTTCTCTCATTAAGTCACTACCCAGGAGAGTATACATCTGTTTAATATTCTCTGTGACAAATGAGAAGTATGCATAAAACCCTTCTACTGCATACCGAACTATGATGGTTGTCTCGAGGAAAAGCACTTGTTTGATTTTTTTCAGTTACAAACGGAACTAGCTGCTTTTATCATGGAATGACATTTTTACTTGAAAAAACTGACAAACTCTAGTTATTCAAACTTGGGTAGTTGGCAGACATTTTCTTGAAAATGAATAAAGTGAGCCTGTCACTTCAAGAAAAATGACTGACAGTGTTTGTTGCTAAAGATAAAATGCAAGCTTTCAAACAAAAATCGGAATGTTAGAAAACTTGTAGCCACCACTATCAGCTAGACAGCTTCCAGCACTTAAAGACTCCAATAAGATTGATGGTGATATTAATTAATGTGATTTTTAAAAATATTGTATAAGGAAATATGTTAACATTTGGAAGATCTGTGTAACTCAGTGAACTAATCTTTTCCAAATAACCCATCATGAGGTTATAAAACCATGTATGGGTAAAGGATCCTTTCAAAGTGCAAGAAAGCCTAACAGATTTTAATGTAGCAGAGCATGAAAAGTTCATTGACATGATTTCAGATTCTACATTGTAACTAACTTTTAAGAAACTACGACTTTGGCCAGGCATGGTGGCTCATGCTTGTAATCCCAGGACTTTGGGAGGCCGAGGTAGGAGGATCACCTGAGGACAGGAGTTCGAGAACAGCCTGGCCAACATGGTGAAATCCCGTCTCTACTAAAAACACAAAAAAATTAGCTGGGCGTGGTGGTGGGCGCCTGTAATCCCAGCTACTCAGGAGGTGAGGCATGAGAATCGATGGAACCCAAGTGGCAGAGGTTGCAGTGAACCGAGATTGCACCATTACACTCTGGCCTGGGCAACAAAGTGAGACTCTGTCTTAATTTAAAAAAAAAAAAAAAAAAAAAGACAAGACAAAAGAAAAAAAAAGAAACTACCACTTAAAGAGTTTTGATACAGTATCCAAAAAGAATATCCACAATTATCAGAAGAGGCTATTAAAATATACTTCTTTTCAACTATATTATCTGTGTGAGGCCAGATTTTCTTCACATATCTCAACAACAAAAACAACAACAAAACAGACTGCAACTGATTAAATGCAGAAGCAGATATCAGAATTCAGCTGTCTTCAATTAATCCAGAGATTTGCAAAAATATAAAACACTGTCATGGGTTTGTTATGGCAGCTAGCTGTTTTTCATAAAAATATTTAGGTTAAACTGTAATTGTTTTATTATTGTTATTTTAAAATTAATATATACACATCTTAAAATTTTCTCAGTTTTGATTTCTGATATGGAAATATTGATACATGTAACCCACATAAATAAAAGCTCTTTGGGATCATCAATAATTTTTAAGGGTTTAAGGGGATCCTGAGACGAAAATGTTTGAGAACTACTGGGATAAATTGTTTTGCAGTAACAAAGGTGTCTTGAATTTCAGTGGTTTAACACCACAAATGTTTATTTCCCACTCATACACCATCAGGCAACTTTCTAAAGACAGCTGTCCTCCACATGCTGACTCAGCAATCCGGGTTACTCCATTGTGCGGTTCTGCTGTCTGAACACACGGCCTCCACGATTGCAGCTGCAGAAGACAAAGCTGGAAGATGGTACAAGACAATATTCTTCTGTGTGTCACTGCCACTCACTGCTCACTTGGCAGAACTGGTCACATGGCCCCACCCAACTGCAGGTGGGCTAGAAAATGTGAGACAGTTTGTGAATATTTGGTGACCCACAAATGGCTGTAAACACTCTGTGCAAAGAACGTGTGGTGAGAAACTAGTTCCATTGAATGAACTGATGGAGCACGTATAGTGAGATAAGATGTAATGCAGATTTACAAGAAAAAATCAAACAACCCCATCAAAAAGTGGGCAAAGGATATGAACATACACTTCTCAAAAGAAGACATTTATGCAGCCAACAGACACATGAAAAAATGCTCATCATCACTCGTCATCAGAGAAATGCAAATCAAAACCACAGTAGGATACCATCTCACACCAGTTAGAATGGCAATCATTAAAAAGTCAGGAAACAACAGGTGCTGGAGAGGATGTGGAGAAATAGGAACACTTTTACACTGTTGGTGGGACTGTAAACTAGTTCAACCATTGTGGAAGACAGTGTGGCGATTCCTCAAGGATCTAGAACTAGAAATGCGATTTGACCCAGCCATCCCATTACTGGGTATATACCCAAAGGATTATAAATCATGCTACTATAAGATACATGCACACGTTTGTTTATTGCAGCACTATTCACAATAGCAAAGACTTGGAACCAGCCCAAATGTCCATCAATGACAGACTGGATTAAGAAAATGTGGCACATATACACCATGGAATACTATGCAGCCATAAAAAGGATGAGTTAGAGTCCTTTGTAGGGACATGGATGCAGCTGGAAACCATCATTCTCAGCAAGCTGTCACAAGGACAGAAAACCAAACACTACATGTTCTCACTCATAGGTGGAAATTGAACAGTGAGAACACTTGGACACGGGAAGGCGAACATCACACACCAGGGCCTGTTGTGGGGTGGGGCGGGGGGAGGGATAACATTAGGAGATATACCTAATGTAAATGATGAGTTAATGGGTGCAGCACACCAACATGGCACATGTTTACATATGTAACGAATCTGCATGTTGTGCACATGTACCCTAGAACTTAAAGTGTAATTAAAAAAAAAAAAGTAATGTAGATATAGGCTGAGGAGACCTCTAGGGCCAGATCGTGTAGGGTGGTCTCATAAGCTGTGGTAAAGATTGTAGGCTTTTTCAGAGCAATGGGAAGACAATGAACGATTTAAACAATTGGTGACAACGATCAGCTTTATCTTTGTATAGATCACTGCAGCTGTGGAGTAAAATGTAGTGGGGTGGGAGTACACATAGTGAAGTGCTGTGCTGACAAATCAGATCTTCAGGGAAAACCAAATGCCTTGAATCATGGTGCTTGCAAATTTCTGTAGTGCAAATATTTCCACCATGGCCAATTTCAAGCTTGCAAATTTGATGTCACTGAACACAGTTATGAAGAGGCATGCACAATTGGCTGTTATGAGCCATTAAAGCAGCCTTCAGTGCCCGGAGGCAAGAAAACTATTTGGGAGGCTACTCCAGACATAAGACATTTGTAGCTTAAACTTGCCTCTCCTCTGAGCATACAGCTGGAGCTAACTCCAGCATTTAGCCACAAACTGCATTTCAGTGACTAAAACCCCCTGCCTACACCACAAATACAACCACCACCAACACCGCATATCATCAAGATTTTTCCTGCTATTACTATAATATATGAGGGTGAGAGGTGTGGCTATCTCCCCCCTTCCATCCACAGTCTTGCTTCCAGTCCAAAAAACATGGGCCTATTTCCCGCAAGGACAGGCAAAGAGATTCTCTTCCACAATTAGCTCATCTTCCTAGTGCCAGGTTTGCAAACACCTCAGATATTCTGGCATAATATTTCTCCTCAACTCTTCCAAGAAGCGGGCAGCCCAGAAAGCTGCTAGAAAGGCCCTGCTTGGGTTTTTAGCCATTCCTGATTTACATGAAAAGATTCACAAGAATCAAAATAGTTACAGGCTCTACAACTACAGGTTCTATTAAAGACTTTGCAAACTTATGAAGGGGTGAAACCTCGGCTTTTTTTTTTTTTTTTTTTTTTTTTTTTTTTTTGAGACGAAGTCTCCCTCTGTCACCCAGGCTGGAGTGCTGTGGCCGGATCTCAGCTCACTGCAAGCTCCGCCTCCCGAGTTCAGGCCATTCTCCTGTCTCAGCCTCCCGAGTAGCTGGGACTACAAGCGCCGCCACGTCGCCCGGCTAGTTTTTTGTAGTTTTTAGTAGAGACGGGGTTTCACCGTGTTAGCCAGGATGGTCTCGATCTCCTGACCTCGTGATCCGCCCGTCTCGGCCTCCCAAAGTGCTGGGATTACAGGCTTGAGCCACCGCGCCCGGCCAAAAACCTCGGCTTTTACTAGCTGGCTCAAAATGGAACCAGATGACTGTCTGTCAGGGATGAGAGACTGAGCGAGAGTGCCTACTCAGGGTCCTTTTGTGAAGTTACCAGGTATCCGACACTTGGCAGCAGCAGACAGCCATTCCCTTTGTCTACCCGACCTTAGATTTAGCTAGTTTACCCAGGCTCTTTTTCCTTCTTCCTCCCCACGGCTCAAGTTTCCAGTGCAAAATAACAGCTTGTATATACCTGAAGTGGTGCCTGGGGTGCTGCTATTTAAATAATTCTGCCTCTAAATACAACAACAGGTGTCCCTCACAATGTAGCTCCCAAATTTTAACTGTTTTGTATTTTTCTCCAGAGAGCCATAGGGATTTTTAAAAAATGGCGTGTCTGGCTCAGATAATAATCCCTTCTTTTTTCTCTCCCTCCTTCCTTTCCCTCCTTTCCTTCCTTCCCTCCTCCCTTCCTTCCTCTCACTTTCTCTTTTCTTTTTGCTTTTCTCTTCATATAAAGTCGTCTTTCTCAGCTGCCTCACCCATCCCTCCTGCTGATTCTGGAAGTCACTGACCCTTGGGCAGAGTGGGACATTGATGTGCTGGCTCCAAAGTTCCCTTCTCCTGGCTCTGTCTGTTGGACAAACCTCCAAACAGAAAAAAAGGGACTCTAACCAGGTTCAGTTGTTGTAACTGCATCCTCAATCAAAGGTCTCCTGTAACCCATGTCAGCAGACACCCAAGTAATCAAAGGGCAACAAAGGTAGATGTGGTGGGCAAATGAGGAAGAAAATCCACAAAAACCTGGATGCCATCAAATGCTAATGTTCTCTCTTGAAACAAATTATAAAAATAAGATTGAATAGCATGGACTTTAATATTCTGTTTTACACATTTCAGTTCTTGTTCCTAAATTAACTGAAACCACAAACCAAATAGAAGAGCTGAAAACCAAAGAGAATACACCTCTTATTTTGCTGGCGTCACCTCATCCAAATATTCCTGGCTATGCTGGCAGAAATCCTGAGTGAATGGATTAAGAGGCCGACTTCTTATATTGCAAGGTAAAGATACTTTTTAAAAAATATATTTTTTATCACCATCATGTAATGAAATAAAGGATATTTAAACATCAAATATTTCAATGAATTTAGCAGGAAGAAAACTCTCTACATTATCCTTTTTCACCTGGCAAAGGAATGGTGAAAATTATGGTCCTTTAGCAGCATTTGAGAATCCAAATCTCAGTGCATTCAGCCACATCTAAGGGAGAGACACTATATTTGGCAGGTATTCTCATTAGATCTATGGAGAAATAAAGTATCAGAGGGATTAAACAACTTGCCCAACACCACATCGCTAATAACATCAGAGTAGAATTCAACTCAAGATGCAACTCTTTCCATGGGGAAATAAAAATGGTAACAGTAGATTTTCCCAGCCTCAGTATTGAATATAGGCCTATTCTTTCTGTTGAATAATTCTCTGCCCATCAGGTAATCTTCCAATCATGTTTTTGATTTCACAAGGACACCTACTAGCAGGTAAAGAGATTCCGAAATAGTCTGCATCCGGTTGTAAATTATTAGCTTTGTTGTTTACAAATCAATCTCAACAGAGTTCAGGTGTTGGAAGCCTATTTCCTGAGGCAGGGCTGGGGAAAGGAAGAATAGACTGTGGGATTTTTAGACTTGAGAAACCTGACTTTCCAGCCCTAGAATTCGAAGGCAGCAAACATGCTGATGAGCACTGACAGGGCTGTAGAGAACATTCTCTCCAGCTGTGACCAAGGATGGACCCTCCACCTGCCAAGCAAATGGTTCTCCAGCAGGTATTCTCTGCAGGTGACGTAGTAGCTGACTGTGAGCATGGGCACGTCACTACACTCTCCACCCAAGTTACAGTTTCTTCATCCATGTGTGGGAAGGATCTGGATAAAATAGTCTTGAGAACTTCTCCTAGATTGACAAGCTAAAGCAATGATAATGACCAATGAAATCCTAAGGACATTTTCTCCCGCTAAATGTAGAAATCGGCATTTTTCTTTTCTTTCTTTATTTTTTTAAATTCTAATTTGGTTTATACGGCATTTCTTGTTTTTAGCTACACACGATCTGGGAACCAAGAAAGACTCATTTCCTTCATTTTCTTCCCCCAGTGTCATCCACTTCCACCAGCTCCCAGCAAAACACACACTGTGCCAGCCAAAGCTACTTGCTTTTGAGGAGTTCTTATTCATAGGTGAAATGAGAAATTGTCTGTAATTCATGTAGGGCGTGGTACCCTATAGCAAGCAATCACTAAATGGTAATTATAATTATCATAGGTCTACATCTACTGCTTGATTGCCTCCATTTTTTTAATAGTATGACCTAAGTCCACACCTGCAAGTGTCCCCAGAGGGGACACATTTTACGCCCAGTTGGTCAGCTGCTGTCACCACAATACCTGCTCTACTGTGGCTCCTGCTGCCGTGGATCTGGCCCCACAGGCCCATGGGCCATTTGACTCAGCGGTGAGCCAGTGTCAAAGTTCACCAAAGGAGTGAACCCTGGACACTCCCAAAGCTCCCAGACCCAGCATCAGAACAAAGCTGAGTGGGCTCTTAGGCAACAGAGAGGAGGAAGGAGAAAAATGTGTTGAAAGTCAATAAAGGTTGCCTCTTATCCAGAGTCATCCCTGCCCTGCCTGCTTTGTCACCTACTGGGTCCCCAGTCCAACCACAAGCTACAGAGATATTAACTGACCATGTCATTGTTCGTTCACTGATAGAGGTTGAACACATTTGCTCCCCTGGCTCAGCCCATTTGCTTTGATAGGCTTCCTCCACCTCTGCCCCACCTTCCAATGAATCAAGTAATACTGGCCTAAAAGGTCATCCCCACCAGGCTAATCCTTACTTAGCCAGACCCAGAAGTGACTTCATAGTTCTCTAGCTGGGCTCCCTTAACCCTTTGTTCAGAACTTGCTTCCAGCAATGATCTCTGCAGCACATTCGTTTGGTTCTCTGTCTCACCCACTAGACGGTGAGCATTTTTAAAATTCCCCTCCCAACCCCAGTGCCGAGCTCAGCCCTGGAAACAGAGGAGAACTCAGTAAATGTTTACAAAATGAATAAATAATGAAAAAATAGAGCATGGGTGCAGTTATTTTGAGAGTCAATGAGCAAAAACAGCTGAAACTCTTATAGTAAACGAAAAGGGTAGCGTCAAAAATTTTTTAACAGAGGGAAAAGTGGAATGTTCATTCAACATTATTGAATAGATAAGTCATTTGGTAAGCATGCTCAGGGAAAACTGGGTTTTCCAAACCCCAACCCAATGTTTTCTCATAATGCCTTTATTACCTCTGTCACATTACTTTTGTTTGTGATTTGCAGCCTTTTGAGAATTACAACATCATCTGCTCATTGTTTACTGGGTTTCACAATGTTCCCTTCCACAAAGCATATACAGTAACTACTTTTTACATATCTAAGAATTTAAATTGTATTTTGTTTTGCAAACTTCACGACACCCCTTTGAGATAACTGGAAACACCTGGGGATGTTGTGCAAGCAGGCCTGGGAATGGCCTCTTCACAATGTGCTTAGCAGGGCTCCACAGTGGAGAAAGAACATGCAGTTCCTTGTTTGTAGTTTTCTTCTTTATATGTGTATCTGTGCCTATGCTCAGAACTCTCCATGTTCAACTCAGCTGGAACCCAGGAGAAAGTGGCAGCATAGTCCAAATTATTGAGGAGCCAAAAATCTAAGCAGCAATAAGCACTTTCCTCCAAAATAGGCTATTAATTTAGGCACGGATTTTTATTTTTATTTTATTTTTTTAGAGATGTGGTCTCGCTCTGTCACTTAGGCTGGAGTGTAGGGGCACAGTCATGGCTCACTGCAGCCTAGATCTCCTGGGTTCAAGTGATCCTCCCGCCCCAGCACCCCAAGTAGCTGGAATTAAAGTGTGCCCACCATACCCAGCTAATTTTTGTATTTGTTGCAGAGATGGGGTTTGGCCATGTTGCCTAGGCTCATCCCCAACTCCTGAGCTCAGGCAATCCACCCACCTTGGCCTCTCAAAGTGTTGGGATTATAGACATGAGCCACGGTGCCCCCACTTAGGCATAGATTTTTGACTTGAATTATCATACTGTTTCTATTCTTTTACTTATTTATTTAGTGAGTTATTTTAGAGACAAGATATCATTCTGTCACCTAGGCTGGTGTCCAGTGGCAGCATCATCAGAGCTCCCTGCAGCCTTATACTCCTGGCCTCAAGCAATCTTCCCACCTTGGCCTCTCGAGTTGCTAGGACTGCAGGTGCACACCACCATGGCTGGCTAATTTTTACATTTTTTGTAGAGACAGTGGTCTTGCTATGTTGCCCAGGCTAGTCTCAAACTCCTGGCCTCAAGAGATTCTCCTGCTTCGAACTCCCAAAGTGCTGGGATTATAGGCGTAAGCCACTATGCCCAATGTGTTTCTATTCTTTGTTTGTTTGTTTGGCGGGGTTGGGGGGGATGGAGTCTCCCTCTATCGCCAGAATGGAGTGCAGTGGCACAATCTTGGCTCACTGCAAACTTTGCCTCCTGAGTTCAAGCCATTCTCCTGCCTCAGCCTCCTGAGTAGCTGGGATTACAGGCTATAGGCGCCCACCACCACACCCAGCTAATTTTTATATTTTTAGTAGAGTCGGGGTTTCACCATGTTGGCCAGGATGGTCTCAATCTCTTGACCTCGTGATCCACCCACCTCAGCCTCCCAAAGTGCTGGGATTACTGATGTGAGCCACCATGCCCAGCCATGTTTCTGTACTTTATTTGGTTTTATGTAGGTCTGTGTGGTCCAGTATGGTAACCACTGATCATTTATGGCTACTGAGTATTTGAAATGTGGCTTGTCTGAATTTTGAAGACTTACTACAAAAACAAAATGTAAAATATCTCAGTAATTTTTAGCATTGATCACATATTAAAATCTAATATTTCAGAACAGGCATGGTGGCTCATGCCTGTAATCCCAGCACTTTGATCCGCCGCCGAGGCAGGTGGATCACCTGAGGTCAGGAGTTCGAGACCAGCCTGACCAACATGAAGAATTCCATCTCTACTAAAAATACAAAATTAGTCAGGTGTGGCTGGGCGCCGTGGTGGGCACCTGCAGTATTTTGTATTTTTTTTTTAGTAAAAAACGCAAAAACTAGCCAGGCATCGTGATGGGTGCCTATAGTCACAGCTACTCTGGAGGCTGAGACAGGAGAATCACTTGAACCCAGGAGGCAGAGGTTGCCGTGAGCTAAGATCGCGCCACTGCACTCCAGCCCAGGTGACAGTGTGAGACTCTGTCTCAAAAAAAAAAATTAGCCAGGCGTGGTGATGGTGCACACCTGTAATCCCAGCTACTCGAGAGGCTGAGGCAGGAGAATCTCTTGAACCTGGTAGTCAGAGGTTGCGGTGAGCTGAGATTGCGCCATTGCACTCCAGCCTGGGCAACAAGAGGGAAACTCCGTCTCAAAAAAAAAAAAAAAAGAAGAAGAAGAAGAATATTTCAATATATTGGTTAAACATACTATTAAAATTAATTTCACCTGTTTCTGTTTATTTTTTTAATGGGGCTACTAAAATTTTTTTTATTCCATATGTGGCTTTCATTGTATTTCTATTTTTTTTTTTTTTTTTTTTTTAGACGGAGTCTCGCTCTGTGGCCCGGGCGGGAGTGCAGTGGCCGGATCTCAGCTCACTGCAAGCTCCGCCTCCCGGGTTCACGCCATTCTCCTGCCTCAGTCTCCCGAGTAGCTGGGACTACAGGCGCCAGCCACCTCGCCCGGCTAGTTTTTTGTATTTTTTAGTAGAGACGGGGTTTCACCATGTTAGCCAGGATGGTCTCGATCCTGTAATCTGCCCGTCTCGGCCTCCCAAAATGCTGGGATTACAGGCTTGAGCCACCGCGCCCGACCTGTATTTCTATTAGAGAGTACTGGTGCACACAATGCCTACAGAACTTTGATTAGATAAATTTGCTACTCTTTTATGTTGTTAACCTGTCTTTTGTTATAGGAATGTCAGTTGTGACCCTTATGATGGGTGAGGAAAGGTCTCACACCTTTCTACCATTATGAGCTGATGTATGTGAAGCGCTTCACGCGGTTCCTGGCACACAGGAAGTATTAGATGTAAAGCGGCAAACATAATAATTTATCCTGTTAGTCAAGGTCAAAGGAGAAAGGTGGTACAAAAAAGAACATGTGGACCGGGCGTGGGGTTCACGCCTGTAATCCCAGCTGCTTTGGAGGCTGAGTGAGTCAGGAGAATCGGTTGAACCCGGGAAGCGGAGGTTGCAGTGAGCCGAGATTGTGCCATTGCACTCCGGCCTGGACAACAAGAGCAAAACTCTGTGTCAAAAAAAAAAAAAAAAAGAGAGAACATGTGCTTTGGTATCAGATCTGGAAATATGTTGGCTCTAATCTATATATTTGTGGTCTCAGAAAAGTAACTTAATCTTTCTGTGCTTCAGTTTACACACTGGCAAGGTAGAACTCCACCTTGTAGGCTTGTTATGAAAATTAAAGGGGACATTCTAAATATGCACATGGTGGTCAGCTATGATTATTGCTATTAAGATCTCTCCAATTTTAGCCTGAGAGACGTACCAGATTTACTACCTCCCAGCACCCAGTGCACCCCACACACCAAGCTTCCATGGCTGGGTTCCTGCTCTCTCACCTGTAAAAACTGACCACGATACATTAAAATCCCCCTACGATTCAAAATCCTGCTTAAACCTACTTCCTTAAATGTCCTTTCCTCTCCCCAGACAGAGAAGGTGGCGCTCCTTTGCTAATTAATCCCTCATTTAATCAATTCCAATGAGCCAGGTTGTGTTGCCCTTGGATAAATTCTGCCTTCTACACCAGTAGTTCTTTAAAAAACGCAACATAGAGGCCGGCGCGGTGGCTCACGCCTGTAATCCTAGCACTTTGGGAGGCCGAGGCAGGCCGATCATTCGAGGTCAGGAGTTCGAGACCAGCTTGACCTACATAGTGAAACCCCATCTCTACAAAAATACAAAAATTAGCTGGGCGTGGTGGCGGGCACCTGTAATCCCAGCTACTCGTGAGGCTGAGGCAGGAGAATTGCTTGAACCCAGGAGGCGGAGGTTGCAGTGAGCTGAGATCATGCCACTGCACTCCAGCCTGGGTGACACAGCGAGACTCCCTCTCAAAAAAAAAGAAAAGAAAAGAAAAGGCAACATAGAGAAAAATGATAATAACATAGTGAGTTTTATAAACCAATTCACATATCTTTCTCCTTTTTAAAATCAGTGCTAGAATCTTCTTTATTTTATATAATCATGGTAATGATAGATGATA
Organism: Rhinopithecus roxellana; assembly: GCF_007565055.1. NCBI lineage: Eukaryota > Metazoa > Chordata > Mammalia > Primates > Cercopithecidae > Rhinopithecus > Rhinopithecus roxellana. Next base: position 73,187,713 of record NC_044560.1, on the reverse strand, counting down.
GTTACCTTTTTTTTTTAGTGGCTTTCATCTCTTGTTTTATTTTTTATTTTTAGGGGTACAGAGTATGATATAGTTTGGCACTGTATCCCCACCAAATCTCGTCTTGAATTGTAATCCCCATGGTCAAGAGAGGGACCTATAATCCCCACATGTTGAGGGAGGGAGGTGACTGGATCATGGAGGTGGTTTCCCCCATGCTGTTCTTGTAATAGTGAATGAGTTCTCATGAGATCTGACAGTTTTATAAGTGTTCGGAAGTTCCTCCTTCACACACTCACACTCTCTCCTGCATCTTGTGAAGAAGATGCCTGCTTCGCTTCCACCGTGATTGTGAATTTCCTGAGGCCTCCCGAGCCATGTGGAACTGTGAGTCATCTAAATTTCCTTTGTTTATAAATTACGCTGTCTCTGGTAGTATCTTTTTTATTGTTTTTGTTTTTGTTTTTTTGAGACGGAGTTTTACTCTTGTTGCCCAGGCTGGAGTGCAATGGTGCCATCTCAGCTCACTGTAACCTCCACCTCCCAGGTTCAAGCTATTCTCCTGTCTCAAGTCTCCCGAGTAGCTGAGATTAGAGGTGCCCACTACCACGCCTGGCTAATTTTTTGTATTTTTAGTAGAGATGGGGTTTCACTATGTTGGCCAGGCTGGTCTCGAACTCCTGACCTCAGGTGATCCACCTGTCTTGGCCTCCCAAAGTGCTGGGATTACAAGCATGAGCTGCTGTGCCTGGCCTCTGATAGTATCTTTATAGCAATGTGAGAACAGACTAATACATAGGTGTATATATTTATGGGATACATGAGATATTTTAATACAGGCATACAATGGGTAATAATCACATCGAGGTAAATGGGGTATGCATCACCTCAAGCATTTATTATTTCTTTGTGTTGCAAACATTCCAATTATACTCTTTCAGTTATTTTTAAATGTACTATAAATTATCGTTGACTGTAGTCACCCTGTTGTGCTATCAAATACTAGATCTTATTCGTTCTAACTATATCTTTGCACCCATTAATCATCTCCACTCCCCCCGCCAACCCCACTACTCATCCCAGCCTCTGTTAACCGTCATTCTACTCTCTATCTCTATGAGTTCGATTGTTTTAATTTTCAGCTCCCACAACTGAGTGAGAACATGTGAGGTTTATCTTTTAGTGCCTGGCTTATTTTACTTAGCATAATGTCCTCTAGTTCTGTTCATGCTGTTGCAAATGACTGGATCTCCTTTTTATGGTTGAAGAGTACTCCATTGTGCATATGTATCACATTTTCTTTATCCATTCATCTGTTGATGGACACTTAGGTTAATTCCAAATATCGGCTATCATAAATAGTGCTGCAATAAACATGGGAGTGCAGGTATCTCTTTGATATACCGATTTCCTTTCTTTGGATATATACCCAGCAGTGGGATTGCTGGATCACATGACAGTTTTGAGTTTTTTGAGGCACCTCCATACTGTTCTTCATAGTGCCTGTACTAATTTACATTCTCACCAATAGTTCCCTTTTCTCTACATCCTCACCAGCATTTGCTATTGCCTGTTGTTTGGATAAAAGCCAATTAACTGGGGTGAGATGACATCTCACTGTAACTTTGAATTTCATTTCTCTGATGACCAATGATGTTTAGCCCTTTTTGTTGTTGTTGAGATGGAATCTTGCTCTGTTGCCCAGGCTGGAGTGGAGTGGCACGATCTAGGCTCACTGCAACCTCCGTCTCCCCGGCTCAAGCAATTCTCCTGCCTCACCCTCCCGAGTAGCTGGGATAACAGGCATGTGCCACCATACCTGGCTAGTTTTGTATTTTTAGTAGAGATGGGGTTTAGCCATGTTGGCCAGGATGGTCTTGAACTCCTGACCTCAGGTGATCTGCCCACCTCGGCCTCCCAAAGCGCTGGGATTATAGGTGTGAGCCACTGTTTCCAGTCTTTGGGCACCTTTTTATATGGCTGTTTGCCATTTGTATATCTTCTCTTGAGAAATGTCTAGCTGGGACTACATGCACATGCCACCTGGCTAATTTTTGTTTTTGTTTTTTTTTTGTAGAGATGGGGTTTCACCATATTGCCCAGGCTGGTCTCAGACTCCTGAGCTCAAGCAGTCCACCTACCTCAGTCTCCCAAAGTGCTGGGACTAAAAGCCTGAGCCACCACACCCAATGTATTCTGTCCATTTTGCCCATTTTAAAATCATATTATTAGATTTTTTTCATATTGAATTGTTTGAGCTCTAATACTATTATAATAATAATTAGTAATCGCCTGTCAGATAGTTTGCAAATATTTTCTCCAATTCTGCCTGTTGTCTCTTTACTTTATTATTTCTTTGCTGTGCAGATGCTTTTTAACTTGATGTGATCCCATTTGTACATTTTACCTCTGGTTGCCTGTGCTTTCGGGGTATGATGCAAGAAATCTTTGCCCAGACCATTGTCTTAGAGAGTTTCTCCAATATTTCCTTTTAGTAGTTTCATAATTTTTGGCCTTAGATTTTAAGTATTTAATCCATTTTGACTTGATTTTTGTATATGGAGAGAGAGAGTGGTCTAGTTTCATTCTGTTCCATATGGATTTACAGTTTTCCCAATACCGTTTATTGATGAACGTATTCTTTCCCCAGTGTATGTTCTTGGCACCTTTGTTGAAAATGAGTTCATTGTAGATGTATGGATTTATTTCTGGGCTTTCTATTGTGTTCCATTGGTTTATGTGTCTGTTTTTATGCCAGTACCATGCTGGCATTACTATAACTCTGTGGTATAAGCTGGAGTTAGGTAATGTGATTCCTCCAGTTTTCTTCTTTTTGCTCAAGATGACTTTGGCTATTCTGAGTCTTTTGTGGTTCCATATAAACTTTAGAACTATTTTGTCTATTTCTGTGAAGAATGCTATTGATATTTTGATAGAGATTGCATAAATCTGTAGATTGCTTTGGGTAGTATGGACATTTTAATAATATTGATTCTTTTAATCCATGAACATGGAATATATTCCCATTTTTTGTGTGTTCTTTTCAATTTATTGCATCAGTGTTTTTTAGTTTTTGTTGGAGAGATCTTTTACTTGTAAATGAGATGATGATGATGATGATGATGATTATTTGAGATGGAGTCTTGCCTTGTCGCCCAAGCTGGAGTGTGCAGTGGTGCGATCTCGGCTCACTGCAAGCTCCACCTCCTGGGTTCAGGCCATTCTCCTCCTACCTCAGCCTCCCAAGTAGCTGGGACTACAGGTGCCTGCCACCACACCCAGCTAATTTTTTGTATTTTTAGTAGAGACAGGGTTTCACCATGTTAACCAGGATGGTCTCAATCTCCTGACTTCATGATCCTCCTGCCTTGGCCTCCCAAAGTGCTGGGATTACAGGCATGAGCCACCACCCCTGGCGTAAATGAGATTTTTTTTTTATTTCTTTTTCAGATTGCTGTTGGCATAGAAATGCTACTGGTTTTCATATGTAAATTTTGTATCCTGCAACTTTACTGAATCTGTTTACCAGTTCTAATAGTTTTTTGGTGTAGTCCTTAGGTTTTTCCAAATATAAGGCCATATCATCTGTAAACAAGAATAATTTGAATTCTTACTTGTTTTTCTCTTATCTGATTGCTTTAGCTAGGAATTCAAGTACTATGTTGAATAAAAGTGGTAAAAGTGGACATCCTTGTCATGTTTCAGCTCTTAGAGGAAAGGCTTTTAGTTCTTCCCCATTCAGTACTAGCTGTGGATCTGTCATATATGCCTTTTATTGTGTTGAGATGTGTTCCTGCTTTTTTTTCTTTTAGGGTTTTTATCATAAAGAGATGTTGAATTTTCTTAAATGCCTTTTCCGAATCAATTGAAAAGGTCATAGGGCTTTTGTCCTTCATTCTGTTGATATGATGTATCATTGATTTGCTTATGTTATGCCATCCTTGCATCCCTGGGATAAACCTCACTTGGTCATGATGAATGATCTTTTAATGTGTTGTTGAATTTGGTTTGTTGGTATTTTGTTGAGAATATTTGCATCAATGTTCATGAGAAATATTGGCCTGTAGTTTTCTTTCTTTTTATTTTTTTGATGTATCTTTGTCTGGTTTTGGTATCAGAGTAATACTAGTCTTGTAGAATGAGTTTGGAAGTACACCTCCTGCTCTTTTTTTCAGAATAGTTTGAGTAGGATTGATATTAGTTATTTAAATGTTTGGTAAAATTCAGGAGTGAAGCCATGAGGTCTCAGGCTTTTTTTTTTTTCTTTTCCGGGAGACATTTAATTATGGCTTCACTCTCTCTACTCGTTATTTGTCTATTCAGGTTTCCAGTGTCTTAATGGTTTGATGTTGGTAGGTTGTATGTGTCTCAGAAGTCTCAGAATTTATTCACTTCTTCTAGGTTTTTCAATTTATTGGCATATGGTTGCTCATAACAGGCCTCAATGATCCTTTGAATTTCTGTGGTATAAGTTGTCATGTCTCCTTTCTCATCTCTGATTTTATGTATTTGGGTCTTCTCTCTTTTTTTTCTTAGGCTGGGTAAAAGTTTCTTTTGCTTATCTTTTCAAAAAATCAACTTTTCATTTTGTTGATTTTTGTGATATGATACATCACATATTTTTTGTTTCAATTTCATTTGTTTCTGCTCTGATCTTTATTTCTTTTCTTCTAATAATTTTGAGCTTGTTTTGCTCTTGCTTTTCTCGTTCTTTAAGATGCATCATTAGGTTGTTTATTTGAAGTTTTCTACTTTTTTAATGTAGGCACTTATTGCTATAAACTTTCCTCTTAGTAGTGCTTTTGCTGTATCCCATAGGTTTTTGTATGTTGTATTTCCATTTTCATTTGTTTTAAGAAATTTTTCAATTTTTTTCTTAATTTCTTCATTACCTCACTGGTCATTCAGGAGCATATCATTTAATTTCCATGTGCTTGTATAATTTCAAAAGTTTGTCTTGTAATTGATTTCTGGTTTTATTCCATTGTAGTCAGATGAGATTCTTGACGTGATTTCAGCATTTTTGAAATTTTTAGGACTTGTTTTGTGGACTAACTTACGGTCTATCCTTGATAATAATCTATGTGCCGAGGAGAAGAATGTGTATTCTGCAGCCATTGGATGAAATGTTCTGTAGGTGTCTATTAGGTTCATTTGGTCTATAGTATAAATTAAGTTCAATGTTTCTTCATTGATTTTGTGTTTGAAAGATCCGTTGAATGCTGACAGTGGGATGCTCAAGTCTCTATCTATTATTGTATTGAGGTCTATCTATCTCCCTAGCTCTAATAATATTTGCTTTATATATCTGGGTGTTCCAGTGGTGGGTGCATATATATATTTACAATTGTTATATTCTCTTGCTGAATTAACCTTTTTATCACTATATAATGACTTTCTTTGTCTTGAAATCTATTTTATTTGATAGAAGTAAAGCTACTTCTTTATTTTTTGGTTTCCATTTGCATGGAATATTTTTTTCCATTTCTTTATTTTCAGTCTGTGTATGTCTTTATAGGTGAAGTGTGTTTCTTATAGGCAGTAGATCCTTGGATATTGTTTTTTTATCCAATCAGCCACTGTATGCCTTTTTATAGAAGAGTTTAGTGCATTTACTTTTACTATTATTATTGATAAGTAAGAACTTACTACTGCCATGTGATAGTTATTATTTTTCAATATTACTTGCAAAAAGAGAAGTAAGTGGCCCTAAGTTGATCACCAAAATGTTTTTGGTTTCATTTATTTTGCTCTTTTACTGATTTACAAAACAACAAAACAGTCTGGAAACTACTCCTTTATAGTGTACAGTATAGAAAAAGGAGATAAAAGGATGGAGGAGTTGAGATTAATAGGAGCTGGTCAGAATATCAAGTCTCAGTGTAGTGACTCTCTGCAGGCAGAATGGGACCCCAGCGGTTCTGTTCAGGTGCTAATCAGGCACCCACATAAAACAGGCCACAGATAAAAGTGCATTTATTTGCTAGAACCAATTAATAATCATGTAAACAAAAAATAAAAATAGAAGCCCCAAAACGACTGAATAGACCCATCTCTCAGCCGAGGAGACCCAAAGAAACCTAAATAAGTGGTTCAGGCCATAATGAGAAGAGAGGTTAAGACATGCCTCATTATACTCTCCTCCCTTTGGAGTTCAGGCATAACTGAGTAATTAACATTAAAACAGAGATTTTTTTTTTTTTTTTTTTTTGAGACGGAATCTCGCTCTGTCGCCCAGGTTGGAGTGCAGTGGCCGGATCTCAGCTCACTGCAAGCTCCGCCTCCCGGGTTTAGGCCATTCTCCTGCCTCAGCCTCCCGAGTAGCTGGGACTACAGGCGCCCGCCACCTCGCCTGGCTAGTTTTTTCTATTTTTTTAGTAGAGACGGGGTTTCACTGTGTTAGCCAGGATAGTCTCGATCTCCTGACCTCATGATCCGCCCATCTCGTCCTCCCAAAGTGCTGGGATTACAGGCATGAGCCACTGTGCCCAACCCACAACTACTTATCTTAACCCAGACACTCCTTTATATTGATTCTGGATATTTAGATAATAACTTAACTCTTTCAACCAATTGCCATCAGAAAATCTTTGAATCAGCCTATGATCTGTATGCCCTCCCTTTGAGTTGTCCTGCCTTTTTGGGCTGAACCAATGTATACCTCATATATATTAACTGATGTCTTATGTCTCCCTAAAACGTATAAAGCCAAGCTGTAACCCAACTGCCTTGGGCACATATTCTCAAGACCTCTTTAGACTGTGCCTCAGGCCATGGTCACTCATATTTGGCTCAAAATAAATCTCTTCAAATATTTTACTGAGTTTAGTATTTTTGTCAATGATCATCTCTTTCTAACTCCAAGTAGCAACAGGTAAGCCTGGCTACACCAGTTTTAAAACAATGCTTTTTAAACTCCAACATGAAGAAGAAGCACCTGAAAAGTTAGTTAAACTCTCGAGTCCAGAGCCCACCCACAGAGACTCTGATTCAATAGATCTGGGGCATCTGCATTTTAAACAATCCTCCTGGGAATTGCTGATGTAGGTGGTCCCCAGGCCAACCAGACATTGAAAACACTGTGCTGAAAGACAAACATTGATCAATTGGCTCTCTCCTATGTATCCAAAGGTTCACTGACTCCAAGCCTCTACCTTTACCAGCTTCTGTCTGATATTGCATCTGCTTTCACAGATGTGCAACCCTAAGGTGTCCATAAAAATTTTTTTGTTGGGGGGGCCTTAGTAATCAAAAGACTCTAGATGGCTAACTTCTCCTGGATCAAAATGAAGTCCATGTCAGTTTTTGGCAGCTTATTTAAAAGTCACAAGTATTGTGAATATCTGGGGGTTGTAAGACAAAGCACCTTCTACCTCCCCATCACTGCACCCAATCCATCTCTAGCAAGAGGCAAATGTTTTTCTTTTACATGACTATATTGTGCAAGAAGCCACAGCATTCTGTTTCTTAGAGCAGATGCTTAGGTGTTTGTTCATGATCAACTATCTGAGTTTAGTACCACAGGTTTTCAGATGCCACAGGAGAAAAAATATAGCTTAAAAAGTTACCTACTCTAAGTTGGCTGGGCGTGGTGGCAGGTGCCTATAGTTCCAGCTACTCAGGAGACTGAGGCAGGAGAATTGCTTTAAGCTAGGCCAAGGTTGCAGTAGGCCAAGATCGCACCACTGCACTCCAACCTGGGCAACAGAGCAAGACTCCATCTGAAAGAAAGAAAGAGAGAAAGGGAGAGAGAGAGAAAGATGAAAGAAGAAAGAAGAAAAAGAAAGAAAGAAAAAGAAAGAAAGAAGAAAGAAATAAAGAAAGAAAGAAAGAAAGAAGAAAGAAGAAAAAAGAAAGAAAATGCATAAAGAGAAAAGAGAAGGAAGAAGAGTAAGGGGAGGGAAAAGAACTCCCAGCCCCCCCAAAGCGCCCGCTCCCTCCCGCCCTCTCAGACCCCACTACTACAACCATCAAGACAATCACTCTCACCGCCCTAACTCCAAGTCCTTACACTTCCTCCTCTTCCTGCCTTCCGTGCCTATCCTCCGTTCCATCCAAGAAGGAAGGAAGGAAGGAAGGATTCTGAATGTGGCTGATCTAGAAAAAGCAAAGATAGACCTAAATGTGGAAATTGGATCTTTTGTTTTACCAAAATCACTTAATTTCACTGACTTCACCTTCAGCCTATGCTCATGACATTTGTCCATTTTCTTGTTCTAATCACCAGTTAGTGCTGCTGTCATATTTTAATCATTTCTTTGTAAAAATCTTGACCAAGATTCATGCAAGTAGCCCAAAATAAAGGAAAAACAACCTTTCCTGAGACTCCCCCTGTTGGAGTTTGCATCCTGGTGTTTATCCAGAATCATAAAGACTTTTGAAAAGACTTCACAGGTGGGTAAAGCTCTCAAAGAGATTGATTTACAAAATGCCAGCTAGGGGACAACCATACTCCTCAAAGACTTGAGTTTCTGGAGGAGTGAATTTTAGAGGCCTAGGAACAAAGCCTAGATTTGGTAAGCTTAGGAGGATAGCTGAAGCAAGGAATTTCTTTGCTTTACATACAAAATAATTGAAAAAGGAGGTGTATCAGTGAGAAGTGTGGGGGAAGGGCACTCATTCTTGTGTTAAAAGAACAGAAAAGGACCATATTTTGCTTTTTAATTTTTTTTCATGTAAGGCAGATGGGCTGTTGATCAATACTAAATAAATCCTTGAATAAATGAATCTCTCAAGCACTGGGGAGGGTGGTGATGGAGAGAGTCAGGGGAGGATGGGAAGTGCCTTGTGCATATGGAACAGATAACTTTTTAAGAAAAGGGGGATTAAAAGCAAGAACCTCAGGGCTTTTAATAACTGTGGTGTTTTATTCTTACTTTATGTGGATTATTGGGGATTACCTGCCAAAAGCAAGAGCCCAGTCTCAGTCTAGTGTTACTTTTTGACTCATCCTTCCTTTTCTCTCATTTAAAATCTTCTATCTCTTCCATGATTTTCGTTTGGCTAATGGCTGACAAACCCAGCATGCAAAAAAAAGTTTTCCTGATAAATGGAAGGTGCTATACAATCAACCTTCACTATGGGTTTTACTGTCAAATTCCACCTTTATAAAATCAAAAAGGCCAATTAAATGCATTGAACAGTAGATCCATAAAAAGCTTTTCAACCAACTGCAGTGTCTTAAAGCATTGAGCTTCTGAAGCTCAGTAAAGCCAGTTAGTGGCAGAATGTGGGCCGAAACCCAGGCATCAGTAGCAAAGTGCTACCCTTTCATTCCACCACATGATCTCTGCAGGTTTTAGGTCACACATGTTTATGCACTTTGCCTCTCAAACATCACAAATTACCTGCATTTCCAAAGGAAGAGTCTTTCCTTGGGCTTTGTGGAGACAGAAGAAAAAGAAATTTTAAGCTGAAGCCCAGCATAGGTAAGATTTAGCCTCTATAAATTCAGTTTGGGGATTCTAGACATATGAGATAGTCTAGATATATGGTGTAGGGCTTCCCCTTTGCCTTTGGAAGTTTCACTGAAAAAATCAACTTACAAAAGGCAGACTAATTTGAGAAAAGGCATACAAATTTATTAATGTGTACTCAAGGGAGAATCACAGAGTGATTACCCAATATACCAATGGAATCAAAATACTTATATAACTTTATTTCACAGAGGGGTAGGGGGAGATGGGAAAAATATGGATAATTTCAGGGGAATAGTAAATAATTCTTAGAATTTTTTTTTTTTTTTTGAGACAGGGCCTCACTCTGTCACCCAGGCTGGAGTGCAGTGGTGCAACCTCAGCTCATTGCAACCTCCACCTCCTGGGTTCAAACCATTTTGTGTCCTAGCCACCCTGAAAATGCCTTTGCAAAATTATGACTGAGACAGTGAAAGAGATCTAACTTAACTGACTCCATCTTGCTTCTTTTTTTTTTTTTTTTTATGTTGAAAAGATATATATATTTATATAGAATTAGGCAGCTGGACTCAGTTTAGATGATCCCAATTTTGTTGGCAACATCCAAAGCGTCGTAATCAGGAGCTAGTCGAACATATGCCTTTTTCTCTCCATCAGGCCGAATCAGGGTGTTGACCTTGGCCACATCAATGTCATAGAGCTTCTTCACAGACTGTTTAATCTGGTGCTTGTTGGCTTTAACATCCACAATGAACACAAGTGTGTTGTTGTCTTCTATCTTCTTCATGGCAGACTCAGTGGTCAGCGGAAACTTGATGATAGCATAGTGGTCAAGCTTGTTTCTCCTGGGGGCGCTCTTCCGAGGATATTTGGGCTGCCTCCGGAGTCGCAGTGTCTTGGGCCGCCGGAAGGTGGGTGACGTGCGGATCTTCTTTTTTTTGTGGCTGTGGACACCCTTCAACACTGCTTTCTTGGCCTTTAAAGCCTTTGCTTTGGCTTCGGCTTTAGGAGGGGCAGGAGCTTCCTTCTTCGCTTTCGGCGCCATCTTGTGAAAAGGGTCCTCCATCTTGCTTCTAATCTCCAAGCTGTCCTTGTTCATTCCTGGGCCTAGGCTAAACTAACTTTGGGAGAAATTTAGTTTATAGTTTAAACAAAGATGGTAACAGCCCTTTCCCAAAGCAGACCTTCTTCCTGCCCGGGGACTAGATTGCCCTTGTAGGACTAACATTAGCCACAAGATTAGAAATTATGGTTTAGGAGTCATGCAGCTGGAGGATACAAGATTCTGACCCTCTCTAAACTGCTCCTGAGATCAGTGCTTGAGATATTTTGCAGACCCAGCACTTGATGGATCAGCTGGCACCACCCAGATTAATAAACTGGCTCATCCGATCTTGTGGCCCCCACCCAGGAACTGACAGAGCGCAAGAAGACAGCTTCGACTCTCTGTGATTTCATCTCTGACCACTCAGCACTCCTGGCTCACTGGCTTCCCCCGACCCACCAAGTTATCCTTAAAAGCACTGCTCCCCGAATGCTCGAATGCTCAGAGAGACTGATTTGAGTAATAATAAAACTCCAGTGTCCCTCACAGCCGGCTCTCTGTGAATTACTCCTTCTCTATTGCAATTCCCCTGTCTTGATTAATCAGCTCTGTTTAGGCTGCAGGCAAGGCAAACCCCTTGGGCAATTACAATCTGAGTAGCTGGGATTATAGGCAAGTGCCACCATGCCCAGCTCAGCTAATTTTTGTATTTTCAGTAGAGACAGGGTTTTGCCATGTAGGCCAGGCAATTTAGTGGGTTTGAGGAACATAAAAATGGCCTGGCATAAGCTCTGTTGGGCCCGCAGAGTGGACAGTGGTTTGTGACAAGTCTGTCTAGGTGTGTTGACTGACTTCAGTCTTTCTTCCTGTAATATGTGTTCAGTTAATGGAACTCAGGGAAGGGACCAGAGATAATTGTTTTCCTTTTGGGGAGTGTGACAGTTAATACTGAATGTCAACTTGATTAGTTGAGTATGCAAAGTATTGTTCCTGGGTGTGTGTGTGAGGGTGTTGCCAAAGGAGATTAACATTTCAGTGAGTGGACTGGGAAAGGCAGACCCACCTCAATCTGAGTGGGCACAATCTAATTAGTTGCCAGTGAGGCCAGAATAAAAGCAGGCAGAAGAACATGTAAAGATTAGACTGGCTTAGCATCTGAGCCTACATCTTTCTCCTATGCTGGATGCTTCCTGCCCTCTAACATCAGACTCGAAGTTATCCAGCTTTGGGACTCGGACTGGCTTCCTTGCTTCTCAGCCTGCAGACGGCCTATTGTGGGACCTCACCTTGTGATCATGTGAGTTAATACTTCTTAATAAACTCCTCTTTATATGTCCATCTATCCTATTAATTCTGTTCTTCTAGAGGACCCTAATACAGGAAGGTCTGAATTCTGGCAGATAACGAAATTTCAAAGAACAGCTTCATCCTGTCTTTGGGAGAAGCAGAGGATTGAGAGACAGGAAGGGAGGAGAAAAAACAATTGTTCTCCTTGTTGGATCTGTCAGGACTTTATTAGATAGGAGAAAAGTCTCTTCCAGCATCTGTTGTTGTTCTCTAAGGGCCTTTAACTGAAACTACTCATTATACTAGGGAGCCATATTTTGGGTTCCCTGCATTCCCTTAACGGAATAATCTGGAAGATCATAGTAGTATCAGGAATTATGGAAAGAGCAATGGGTTTTGCAGCCAACTCCAAAGTGTGGATTCTACTCCCAGTCCTGTTACTTATTTATGTTTTGTCCTGGGACAAAGTTTTTATGTTCTCTAAATCTAAGTATCTTTATTTATGTAATAGAAATAACAACATCTTTCTCACAGGGTTGTGAGTATTTATAATGGAATACACAGAAAGCTCCTTCCTTCAATATGCAAATGCTCAGTAAATATTACTTTCATTTTGCTCTTCTCTGTCTTCCTCCCACCTATCCCCAAACTCCTTAGTCCAACCAAAACTCTTCAGTGCTTCTGTGCCAACATGCCTCAGTCATGCTTCAGCCATCTGGCTCTTTCAGTCTCCTCTTTGCAGAACTCCCATGTTTAATAAATTCCACATTAATAAATTCTTACACTTTTTTTCTATTTATCTATTGTCAGTTCATTTCAACAGACTTGGATGTGAACCTTCACAGGGGAAGAAAAATATCTCCTGACTCCTACATTATCCCCGTCAACTCTAAACAGAAGCTGCAGAGTAGCATGCTATTAACAGGAAGACTAGAGTCAGGTAGAGTAGAGGCCAAATGCTTAAACTCTTCCTCCTATATAATGAGGATAATAATAGTGTCTTTCTCATCGGTATTTTTAATTCCTCACTTGACATTTGTGGGAATAAATGTCATGTTATATTTAAAGCACTCTACAAGGGCCCTGTATGTAGTATGCCAGTATGTTATAAATGATGTTGTTACTGATAAGGAAGATGATGATAATAACATGATGATGAAAATATACATTTTCCATGTGATACATTGAAGAGCTCTCAGTAGGCTAAGAACATATGGTTGAGTATTCTCTACAAAATACAATGGTATGTTAGTCCAAAGCCAAATGGTAACTCTCCATAAATAGACATCCACCTTTATGTCCTGTTATGGCTGATGAGGATGTGGCATGGTGCCGCAAAGTGTACCAAGAACTTTCACATCCATAATCTTTTTTACTCCTCGCAGCTGACCTTCAAGGTAGAGAATGAGGGCATAGCAATGTAGTGTAGACCACTGGACACGAGTCGGGCTGGAGTTCCACACTTGCCCTGTGACTTTGAACAAGTCCTTTCACCAGTTTAGTCTCCATTTGCTCACTTGTGAATTGAGATAGAATTCCTGTTTTGTGGAATCCACAGTCTTGTGGGAATCAAAGGGAGACCATATGTGAAAGTGCTAAGCCACCCTGCCCACATACAAAGATCTGATCTGCCCTTGTTTTGGAACATAAGGAAACTAAAATTGACAGAAATGACCTGACATGTGCAAAACCTCTCAGCTTACAAGAGGGAGAGGCAGAATAGGAAACTGGGTCAGTGTGTCTTCCTTCACACAGCACTGCTTCCTGAACCGCTGACATTCCCTGCAGGCCCTTCACTGCAGAGGCAAAGAGAAAGACGCAGGTCACACAGACCCCTGCGGTCAGAATTTTGCAAAGCAGACCTGGCCAGTAGATCACTGCACCCTGTCCCCACAGGTCAGGCCACCACCTCTCTGTGGGAAACACAGCTTTCTATATCAGGCTCTGTGCCAAACCAAAGCCCTTTGCGGGTGTTTAACTCTTTGCGACGTCCCAATTTATACTAGGGTCATGAGAGGCAGTGAAAGTGAGGGGGCGCTGGGTTTAAGGTCTCTGCTGATGAACTTGGAGCCATTATGAATTTGTCAGAGGCATGTGAACCAGAGCAACTCCATCTTAAATAGGAGCTGGGTAAAATGAGGCTGAAACCTACTGGGCTGCATTCCCAGACAGTGAAGGCATTCTGAGTCTCAGGATGAGATAGGAGGTCAGCACCAAATACAGGTCATAAAGACCTTGTTGATAAAACAGGTTGCAGTAAAGGAGCTGGTCAAACCCACCAAAACCAAAATAGCGACGACAGTGACCTCTGGTCGTCCTCACTGCTATACTTTCACCATTGCCATGACAGTTTACAAAAATGCCATGGCAACATCAGGAAGTTACCCTATATGGTCTAAAAATGAGAGGCATGAATAATCCATCCCTTGTTTAGCATATCATCAAGATATGGGGCAACCAGCAGGCCATGGGGCTGCTGTATGGAGTAGCCATTCTTTTATTCTTTTACTTTCTAAAACTTGCTTTCACTTTGCACTGTGGACTCACCCTAAATTCTTTCTTGTTCTAGATCCAAGAACTCTCTCTTGGGGTCTTTCTCATGCTAGATCCAAGAACCCTCTCTTGGGGTCTGGATTGGGACCCCTTTCCTGTAACAAATTGATCGTTTAACTCACTCTATCTTTTTTTTTTTTTTTCTCGCTCTGTCGCCCAGGCTGGAGCGCAGTGGCACAATTTTGGTTCACTGCAACCTCCGCCTCCTGGGTTCAAGTGATTCTCCTGCCTCAGCCTCCGGAGTAGCTGGGATTACAGGCATGCACCACCAGGCCCGGCTAATTTTTGTATTTTTAGTAGAGACAGGGTTTCTCCATGTTGGTCAGGCTGGTCTCGAACTCCTGAGCTCGTGATCCACCCACCTCTGCCTCCCAAAATGCTAGGATTATAGGCATGAGTCACTGCGCTAGCCCAGTGTTTCTCAAGGAATGGCCTGCAGGCTACATATATCAAGATCACCTGATGCACACTCCCTCCTCTAACCTCACCTATCGAATCAGACAAGGAGTGGGAGCAAGAATGGGAGCCCAGAAATCTGCATTTCACAAGGCTTACAGTTCAGTCCCATAGACATCCAAGTTTGAGAACCACAGCCACACTCCCCAGCCTCCCAGAAGCATTCAATCAAAAGACAGACAAGGAAGGGAACAGCGTGACCTTCAGTACTGAATGCTTCTTTGACATCATTATGGACAACAAAAGCCAAGTCCCTTTCCCCTTATTATTTGCTGAATAACCTGCACAGCTCTTCTTTAGCAGGTCTGAGTGGGACAAGATTGTTTCTGTTGATTGACAGGGATTTTAGCATTAATATTTAATGGGCAGGGCAGCTGGTACACTTGACTAATGTAATATTTCAAACTCTGCTTTCACACTGAAGGGATTTGCCCTCCCTTAATGCATGTCTACATCCTGTCCCAGTCCTTCCAACAGCATTTCCCACACAGATAATGCCAGTTCAGGGGGTCTCTATTTCCCAGTCCTCAGAGTAAGCTAGCACTTACTCTTATTTTGAGATAAGGTCCTTCATGCTGATGGAAAGCTACTGGGCATTCTTTTGATTTTTACCATTTCCTGTCCTGGCCCTCCAACCCATCTTGGTTACAACCCACTGATAGAATCCACTTGGCTGATGTCATTTAGATGAGTCACTCGGGCCTTTACCATTCTCTGTCTGTATCATCTCTGTATCTTTCTCTATCTCTATCTCTGTCTCTGTCTCTCTCCTCCTTCCAGCCTCTGATATTTCCCAGCTTGCAAAATATTTGGTTCCAGTATTGTACTTGTGATTTATTTGAGCCAATTAGGGGGACAAAGAACACTGTCATCAAGAGGAACAGTCTTACTTGCTGTGTTTCTGAAAATTCTTGGAGAGTAATTTCTTGCAACTAACATTATACTTAATAATGAAGAACTAAACACTTTCCCCTTAAGTCAGGAACAAGGCAAGGATGTTTACTCTTACCTTTCTACGAGTTAAATAAATAAATAAATAAATGCTTTCTGATTAAACAGAAATATGTAAAACCGTCTTTATTCACTAATAACACAATATTGTATGTAGAAAATCCCAAGGAATCCACAAAAAACTAGTGGAACTAAGGAACAAGTTGTGAGGTTATAAGATACAAGAGTAATACACACAAAAAAACAATTATACTTCTATATATTAACAACAAACAATCCAAAAATAAAATTAGGAAAACAATTTCATTTATAGTAGCACCAAAAATATATGTAGCAATAAATATAATAAAAAGAAGTAGAAAATGTACACTAAAAACTACAAAACATATATGAGACACATTAAAGAAGATCTAAATAAGTGAAAAGACATTCCATGTTCATATTCAAAGACTCAATATTGTCAAGATGGCAATTTTTCCCAAATTGATTTATAAATTTAATGTATCCCTATCAAAATCATAGCAGCTTTTTTTTTTTTTTTTTTTTTTTTTTGAGACAGAGTCTTGCTCTGTCGCCCAGGCTGGAGTGCAGTGGCCGGATCTCAGCTCACTGCAAGCTCCACCTCCGGGGTTAACGCCATTCTCCTGCCTCAGCCTCCCAAGTAGCTGAGACTACAGGCGCCCGCCACCTCGCCCGGCTAGTTTTTTGTATTTTTTAGTAGAGACGGGGTTTCACCGTGTTAGCCAGGATGGTCTCGATCTCCTGACCTTGTGATCTGCCCATCTCGGCCTCCCAAAGTGCTGGGATTACAGGCTTGAGCCACTGCACCCGGCCATAGCAACTTTTTTTTGGTGTAATTCACAAATGAATTTTACAATTTATATGAAAATGTAAAAGACCTAGAAAAGTCAAAATAATTTTTAAAAAGGAGAACAAAGGTGGGGGATTTATACTACTAAATATTAAAATTTACTATAAAGCCACAGTAGTCAAGACAGTATAGTATTAGTGCAAGGATAGGCATATAGATCAATGAAACAGAATTGAGAGTCCAGAAATAAACCTTACATTTATGGTGAATTGATTTTCAACAAAGGTGTCAAAAAATTCAATGAGGAAATTGTAGCCTTTTCAGCAATGGTGCTGGGACAATTATTAATAGATACCCATATACAGAAAAGTGAACTTCCCTTATAAAATACACAGTGATTATCTCATAGACCTAAATGTAGGATCATAGACTTAAATGTAATAGCTAAAATGATAAAACTCCTAGAAGAAAATACAGCAGAGGCCAGGTGCGGTGGTTCATGCCTGTAATCCCAGCCCTTTGGGAGGCTGAGGCAGGCAGATCACCTGAGGTCGGGAGTTCGAGACCAGCCTGACCAACATGGAAAAACCTCGTCTCTACTAAAAATACAAAATTAGCCAGGCGTGGTGGTGCATGCCTGTAATCCCAGCTACTTGGGAGGCTGAGGCAGGAGAATTGCTTGAACCCAGGAGGGAGGGGTTCCAGTGAGCCAAAATCGTGCCATTGCACTTCAGTCTGGGCAACAAGAACAAAACTCCATCTCAAAAAAAAAAAAAAAAAAAAGAAAAAGAAAAAGAAAATATAGCAGAAAATATTTGTGACTTCGGATTAGGCAAAGGTTTCTTAGATTTATCAAAAGTAAACCTATTTTTTGAAAACCTGACAAATTGCATTTTATCAAAATTTAAAACATTGGTACTTCAAAAAATACCACTAATCTGATAAGGCACTTGTATCTAGAATATAAAAGAATTCTTATAACTCAACAATTAAAACAATAATGAATTAGAAAATGGGCAAATGATTCAAATGAACTTTTTCCCAAAGATATACAACTGGTGAATATCCACATAAAAATGTACTCAACATCATTTAGTTATTAGGGAAATGTGAATGAAAACCACAATAAGATACCAATTCACATCTACTAGACTGATTCTCTTCCACTGCTGGCGGGAATGTAAAAGATGTATACACTTCAGAAAACAGTTTGGCAGTCTTTCTCTTTCTTTCTTTTCTTTTCTTTCCTTTCTTTCCTTTCTTTCCTTCCTTCCTTCCTTCCTTCCTTCCTCCCTCTCTCTCTCTGGTTGTCTCACTCTATCGCCCACGGTGGAGTGCGGTGGCATGATCTCGGCTCACTGCAACCCCCGCCTCCTGGGTTCAAGAGATTCTCCTGCCTCAGCCTCCTGGGTAGCTGGGACTCAATGCTCCCACCACCATGTCCGACTGATGTTTTTGTTTGTTTGTTTTTTTCTGAGACGGAGTCTCGCTCTGTCACCCAGGCTGGAGTGCAGTGGCGCAATCTCGGCTCACTGCGAGCTCCGACTCCTGGGTTCCAGCCATTCTCCTGCCTCAGCCTCCCATGTAGCTGGGACTACAGGCGCCCGCCACCACGCCAGGCTAATTTTTTTGTATTATTAGGAGAGACGGGGTTTCACCGTGTTAGCTAGGATGGTCTCGATCTCCTGACCTCGTGATCCGCCCGCCTCGGCCTCCCAAAGTGCTGGGATTACAGGCGTGAGCCACTGCGCCTGGCCATTTTTTTGTAATTTTAATAGAGATGGGGTTTCGCCATGTTGGCCAGGCTGGTCTCGAACTCCTGACCTTAGGTGATCCACCTGCCTCTGCCTCTCAAAGTGCTAGGATTACAAGGATGAGCCAGCACGCCTGGCTGGCAGTTTTTCAAAATGCCCAACAGAGTTATTACATGACCCAGCAATTCCATTCCTAGATATCTAACGAAAATAAATGAAAATATATGTCCATGCAAAAACTTGTACATGAATGTTCATAGCAGCATTATTTATAGCAGCCAAAATGTGAAAACTCAAATGTCCATCAACTAATGAATGGATAAACAAAATATGGCATATCCATACAACGGAATATTATCATCAGTAAGAAAAGAATGAAGTACTGATATATGCTACAAACATGGATGAACCTCAAAAACATTATGCCATACAAATAAAGCCAGTCACAAAAGACCACATATTATACAATTCCATTTATATGAAATGTCCAGAACAGGCAAGTTTACAGAGACATAAAGTAGATTATTGATTACCAAGGGCTAGGAGAAGGGAGAATGAGGAATGCCTGCTAATGGATATGATGTTTCTCTTGCAGATGATGAAAATATTCTAAAACAAGAGTATGATGATAATACCAAAAAACAATAAAAACCATTGAATTGTACACTTTAAACAGGTGAACTTCATGGCACGTAAGTTGTATATCAATAAAACTGTTTTTTCGTTGTTGTTAAAAAGAAAACAAACAAAAAACACATCATGAAGGAAAGGAAAAGATAAGACCGACTGGAAGAAAATATTTGCAAATTATGTATACAATATAGAACTTGTATCCAGAATATGTAAAGAACATTTGCAACTCAATAAGACAGATGATCCAATTATAAAATAGGAAAAATATTTAAATAGACAATTCACCAAAGAAAAGATACAATGGCTAACAAACATGTGAAAAGATGTTCAATAACATTATCAGCCATTAGTCATTAGATAAATCCAAATTAATTTTTTTTAGTTTTTATTTTTTTGAGACAGAATCTTACTCTGTCGCCCAGGCTAGAGTGCGGTGGCACGATCTCGGCTCACTGCAACCTCTGCCTCCCAGGTTCAAGCTATTCTCCTGCCTCAGCCTCTCAAGTACCTGGGATTACAGGTGTCCACCACTGCGCCTGGCTAATTTTCGTATTTTTAGTAAAGACAGGGTTTCACCATGTTGGTCAGGCTGGTCTCGAACTACTGACCTCAAGGGATCTGCCCACCTCCGCCTCCCAAAGTGACGGGATTACAGGCGTGAGCCACCACGCCCGGCCAAGAAATCCAAATTACAACTACAATGTTATATCACTTTATATCTACTGGAATGGCTATTATCAAGAAGACAGATACCTGTAATAACACTTTGCTATGGGAATATAAAATGGTACAGCCCATTTGGAAAACAGTTTGGCAGTTTCTTAAAAAGTTTCACATTAAGTAACCATGCAACCCAGCAATTCTACTCCTAAGAATCTAGGGAAATGAAAACACATATTCATACAAGGCATGTTTGTGAATTTTCATAACAGCTTTGTCATAGCCCAAAATTGGAAACAATACAGATATCCATCAACTGATAGACAGAATGTGATAGATCTATAAAAATATTTTCTTTATATTACTATTCAGCAAAAAACAAAAAGAAAGAAAGACAGGAAGAAAGAAAAGAAAGAAAAAAGAAACAGAGAGGAAGGAAGGAAGGACGGGAGGGAGGGAGCGAGGAAAGAAGGAAGGAAGGAAGGAAGGAAGGAAGGAAGGAAGGAGGAGGGAAAGAAAAAGAAAAGAAAGAAAAGGAAAGAAAGAAAGAAAGAAAGAAAGGGAAAGAAAGAAAGAAAAAAAGAAAGAAAAAGAAGAAAGAAAGAAAGAAAGAAGAATGAAAGAAAGAAAATAAAAGAACAGAAAGAAAGAAAGAAAGAAAGAAAGAAAGAAAGAAAGAAAGAAATAAAGAAATGTTGTTAGAAGACTCCAGCCGGCGTGGTGGCTCACACCTCTAATCCCAGCACTTTGGAAGGCTGAGGCGGGCAGATCACCTGAGGTCAGGAGGTCGAGACCAGCCTGACCAACATGAAGAAACCCTGTCTCTACTAAAAATACAGAATTAGCCAGGCGGGGAGGCGCATGCCTGTAATCCCAGCTACTTGGGAGGCTGAGGCATGAGAATGGCTTGAACCTGGGAGGTGGAGGTTGCGGTGAGCTGAGGTTGTGGTGAACTGAGATTGCGCCATTGCACTCCAGCCTGGGCAACAAGAGCAAAAACTCCATCTCAAAAAAAAAAAAAATTATCCATGGTCTGAGGCACTGATTGCCTGTTCCAGACCATCCTTTCAAGGATGATTGTACAGCAGACAGCTTCAGCTTTGGAAGACTGAGATAATACCTCCCTCTAAAGCAGAGAGATGGCTTGTGTGATATCCAGTTTAATAAAGACAATATCTCTCTTCAAGGCAAAGGTTCAGTAGGTTTGCTTGAAGCCTCTTATAAAAAATTAGGGCCAGTCATGGCAGCTTGTATCTGTAATTTCAGCACTCTGGGAGGCCAAGGTGGGCATATCACTTGAGCCCAGGAATTCGAGACCAGACTGGGCAATATAGTGGGACCTTCTCTCTCCAGAAAGCAAACAAAACCAAAATTAGCTGAGTACATGCCTGTAGTTGCAGCTACTTGGGAGGCTGAAGTAGGAGGATTGTTTAAGCTTGGGAGGTTAATACTGCAGTGAGCTGCGATCATGGCACTGCACTCCAGCCTTGGTGACAGTGCAAGACCCTGTCATAAATAAATAAATAAATATAAATAAAGGTTTCCTTAGCCTGGAATCTCTCCGCTTTGATATGTTTATATCCACTGTCTTTGCACTATCCATCTAGGCCCCCTGTACCACTCCCTGGGACCTGAGGGGCATGGGGAAACAGCACAAACATAGAGCTGCTTTCTGAGCTGTGAGTAATGAAGCCCTTTGCCCATGATGCAGGAGTCTCATGGTTTCTGTCAGTACACATGAAACTGTGGTAGGCTACCTGATTAGCTTGCAAGTAGGTAAAATCTCAGAACTTCCGTAGTTCTTGATATACAAGCTAAACATGAATGAGCCTCAAAAATATTATGATAAGTAAAAGGAGCCAGAAGCAAAAGACTACCTGTTGTATTATTCTATTCACATGAAATATCCAGAAAAGGTAAATTTATAGAGACAGAATGCAGATGAGTGGTTCCCTTGGGCTGAGAATGGGAGCAGAGACTGATTGCAAATGGACATGAAGGAACTTTTTGGAGTGATAGAAATATTTGAAAACTGGTTTGTGATGATGTTTACACAAATCTCTAAACTTAATAAAAATATAATTAAACTGTACCCTTACAATGGTGAATTTTTATGGTATGTAAACTACACCTCAATAAAGCTGTTTAAAAAACACAATAAGGCCAGGCGCGGTGGCTCACGCCTATAATCCCAGCACTTTGGGAGGCCGAGACGGGCGGATCACGAGGTCAGGAGATCGAGACCATCCTGGCTAACATGGTGAAACCCTGTCTCTACTAAAAATACAAAAAATTAGCCGGGCATGGTGGTGGGCACCTGTAGTCCCAGCTACTCGGGAGACTGAGGCAGGAGAATGGCGTGAACCCAGGAGGCGGAGCTTGCAGTGAGCCGAGATCATGCCACTGCACTCCAGCCTGGGCGGCAGAGCCAGACTCCATCTCAAAAACAAACAAACAAACAAACAAACAAAACAAACAAACAAACAAACAAAAAAAAAAAACACAGTAAAACACTACTTCATACTCACTGGAATAGCTAAAATGGAAAAGATGCAATAGTATGGGTTGGCAAGGGATGGAGAACAGCAAGAATATTCATGCATTGCTGGTGTGAACACGAAATGGGGCAACCCCTCCAGTAAACCATTTGGCAGTTTCTTGAAAAGGTAACATACACCAACCCTATGAGCCAGCAGTTCAGCTTCCTAGGTATTTACACACAAGAAATGAAAACATCTGTCTGTCCATGAAAGGGCTGTACTTTAGTGTTTGTGACAGCTTCATTTATAATTACTCTAATTTGCAAATTACCCAAATGTTCTTCAACAGGTAAAGTGATAACCCAATTTTGATATATTCATACAATGAAATACTCTTGGCCAAAAAAAGTTACTGATATATGAAGTAACATAGATGAATCTCACAGATATTATGCTGAGCAAAAGAAACCAGATACAAAGGAGTACATAACATGATTGTTTATATAAAGTTTTAGAGCAGATAAAATTGATCTAGAGTAATAGAAATCAAATTAATGGTTATGAGGCATGATAAGGGAAGGAAAGGCCACATGGGAAGTTTCTGGGGACTGGCAAACACACACACACACACACACACACACACACACACATGCATGTTTCTTTTCAGAGAAACATAGTGAGACAGCGTCTCACTATGTTGCCCAGGCTGGAGTGCGGTGGCTATTTACCAGCACAATCATACAAATACACTGTGGCCTTGAACTGCTGCTCTCAAGGGATTCTTCTGCCTCAGCCTTCCAAATATGTGGGACTACAGGCGCATGCCACCATGCCCAGCTAATTCTGTATCTTGATTTTAAGGTGGTGGGTACACAATGCATACCTTTGCCAAAAGGCATCAACCTGTTTCATCAATCTGCTTACCTTGTGTAAATGTTATTGTACATGAATTACTGTATTTGAGTTCAAATTAAATATGTTTATTATCTTCTCTCCAAATCACCACTATCATGGACGATAACACCCTCCAAGTTAACCAGGTCAAAAACTTTAAAGGTTTGGCTGATTTTTCCTTCTTTATCTTTCAAATCCCTTTAGCCATAGGTCCAGTGGATTTTCCCTTTGAAATCTATACATTCATTCCTACCTTAGCCCCAGTACTGTAAGTCTGTTGTTCCCATTGGTCTTGCACAGGCAAAAGCAGAAGCAGAGTGGAGAAAAAAGAGAGAGGAAGAAGGGGCGGGGGAGGGAAACTGACAACCCTGAATTCCTTGTTTGTTATTTTTTTGTGGGAGGCTGGATTTAAGCTTAACCTTTGTGTTTGGTTTCCATTATTGGCAACAAATGCTGAGGCAGAGTGATGTGGTGATTAGAAGCTTTACTCTGGAACTAGAATGACTAAGTTTCAATGAATCTTGGCTCTGTTAACTATGTGGCTTTGAGCAATTTACTTATCCCTTTGAGCCTCAGTTTCCCCCTCATTACTGCACTACCACTACTAATGAAATAACCACACACTGTAAACTCTTTTCCACTCCTTGAGCATTTTTTTATTACATAATTAAATATTTAAAAAGCAAACAACAAAAAGCACATGTTACATGCTGTGATAGAGATGGTGACCAAGTGCTGTGGAACAGCTGAAGAGAAGCACTACTGCATCAGCCAGACTTCAAAGGCTGAGGGCTAATCCTCAAGATGGCCCTCACCAACTCTAAGTTCAGGAGTTCCCCGAACTACCGTCAGATGCTAGGATTCTATAAAGACACAGAACTTACAGAAAGCTATTATTCTCCCAGTGACAGGTTTAATTACAGGGAAAGGATACAGATAAAAATCAGCCAAAGGAAGAGGCACACAGAGCAGAGTCTGAGAGGGTTTCAACTGTGAAGCGTCCATCCTCCCATCCCCCCGGAGTCAGGAAGTGTTACCCTCCCAGCATCAATGCGAGACAATGTGCATGGAATATTGCCAACCAGGAAACTCACCTGAGCTTCAGTGTCCAGAGTTTTGTGGTTTTATTTATTTATTTATTTGAGATGGAGTCTCACTCGGTCACCCAGGCTGGAGTGCAGTAGCGCGACGTCGGCTCACAGCAACCCCTGCCTCCCAGGTTCAAGCGATTCTCCTGTCTCAGCCTCCCAAGTAGCTGGGATTACAGGCATGATCCACCACCCCCGGCTAGTTTTTTGTATTTTTAGTAGATACGGGGTTTCACCATGTTGACCAGGCTAGTCTAGAACTCCTGACATCAGGTGATCCACCTGCCTCGGCCTCCCAAACTGCTGGGATTATAAGTGTGAGCCATCTTGCCTGGCCTGTGGGGGTTTTAAAAAATTTTTTTAATTATTTTTTACTTCTTAGGGTCTTGGTATGCTGCCCAGGCTGGTCTTGAATGCCTTGGCTCAAGTGATACCCCTGCCTCAGCCTCCTGAGTAGCTGGGACTTTAGACATGTGTCACTGAATCCATCAGTGTCCAGAATTTTTATCGGGGCTTCATTACATAAGCAGGATTAATTGATTGATTGATTGATTGATTGATTGATTGATTGTCATGTGGTTGAATTCAGACTTCAGTTCCTATGATATTGCAAGACCCAAAGCCTTGATCCTAGGTCACGTGGTTGGCCTTTCTGGTGTGGCTAGTTCCCACCCTAAGACTCTTAGGTGTGATAAACCCCACCCTGAAATCTGGTGTGGTCACCCGCCATCTTAACCAAAGACTCTCCTGTCAGGTATGACAGAGTACCTCCTAGAAGTCTAGAGTAAAAGCCAGATATCTTCTCTGGGTAAGGCCAAATTCTTAACTACAAAGAATTTGGGAGCCAAGCTTTATGGTTAGAGTTAAGATAGGTTGAAGTTTAATTGAAGTCAGCAGAAGAATCTGACAAAAACCATGATGGATTGATTTGTTACTGATATTTTTATGTAAAAAAGAATCAGGGCTGGGAGCAGTGGCTCATGCCTCTAATCCTGTAACCGCCCAAGGAGTTCACCTTGCTTACTGCCTAGGCAGAGCCAATTCATCAAGAGGAATTGCAATAGAGAAAGAGTAATTCGCGCAGAGCCGGCTGTGCAGGAGACTGGAGTTTTAGTTTTACTCAAATCAGTTTCTCCAAGCATTCAGGGAGCAGAGTTCTTAAGGATGGCTTGGTGAGTGGGGGGAAGCCAGTGAGCCAGGAGTGCTGAGTGGTCAGAGATGAAATCACAGGGAGTCAGAGCTGTCTTCTTGCACTCTGTCAGTTCCTGGGTGGGGGCCGCAAGATCAGATGAGCCAGTTTATTGATCTGGGTGGTGCCAGCTGATCCATCAAGTGCTGGGTCTGCAAAATATCTCAAGCACTGATGTCAGGAGCAGTTTAGAGAGGGTCAGAATCTTGTATCCTCCAGCTGCATGACTCCTAAACCATAATTTCTAATCTTGTGGCTAATGTTAGTCCTACAAAGGCAATCTAGTCCTCAGGCAGGAAGGAGGTCTGCTTTGGGAAAGGGCTGTTACCATGTTTGTTTAAATTGCAAACTAAGTTTCTCCCAAAGTTAGTTCAGCCTAGGCCCAGGAATGAACAAAGACAGCTTGCAGGTTCCAAGCAAGATGGAGTCAGTTAAGTTAGATCTTTTTCGCTGTCTCAGTCATAATTTTGTAAAGGCAATTTCAATCCCAGCACTTAAGGAGGCCAAGCTGGGCGGATTGCTTGCACTCAGGAGTTCAAGATCAGCCTGACCAACATGGGTAAACTGTCTCTACAAAAAAATACAAAAATTAGCTGGGTTTGTTATGTGCCTGTAGTTCCAGCGACTTGGGGGACTGAGGTGAGAGGATTGCTTGAGCCCCAGAGGTCTAGGCTGCAGTGAGCCGTGATCAAGCCACTGCACTCCAGCCTGGGTGACAGTAAGACCCTGTCTCAAAAAAATTTCTTAAAAATTATATTCCTTTTATACTTAAATATTAATAGCAATAATTCTTACCCCTAGATTTTTTAGTTTTATCCTGGCTATTCTTTTTTTCTCTTGTTACTCTTTATGAAAAGCTCATGTTTTCCTAAAATTAGAAAGCTTTTAAAGATTGTTAGAAAAACTGAACTGAATGTTAAACACATACATTTTGCCTTCCAAAAAAGAAAGTAAAAGAATGACCACAATCAGGTTTGGGAGTTTATCTGTTTTCAGTAATCTATGCATTGTTCTACATGGCTCTAGATAACTGAGAGTTGTCTGAGATCGGCTTTTGTAAATGTTTAATTTTACCTGCTTTTACAAGATAGTCATTTAGCAAAAGAAATTTCCAAATAATTCCTCATTTCAGCAGTAATAGGCAAGACAAGAAGATCAAATCCTTGAACTATTTACTTAGATGAACAGAAATATCCTTTTTTGAAATAATGGATATTTAAGATTTAGCCATTAAAGGGTTAGGGCAAAATGAAAATCCTCTCAGTAATAGTTGAAATCTGAGAAAATCTTTCAAGGAAATTAAACATTTGATCAAAAAGAGGAAAGGGTTATTGGTGAGAGCTGAGATTAAACAGCAGCGTTGTCTGAGAAGAGGCCTCAATTATAAGAAGTATGCAGTTAATAATATCCTCTCAGGGATCTGCCTTTCCTCAAGACATCACTTTGGGGAAAAATGCAATAGGGTTTCATTTTTTTTAACTAAGATAGGACACGCAAAGAAAATTTTAAAATGAAAAGTTAGTAAAAAATTAGAACAAAGAAGGAAGAATTTAGAAGTATACTTTTAGAATAATCTAAGAGGAAACTGTTACTCCAAATTGGAGTCAAAGGCATTTTAAAAGTACACATCCATTAAACTTTATTTTGTAAACTGAAATATAGAAACAAACCAAAAGCAAAATACTATTCACACTCACTGCCATGAAAATAACTAAGCACTTCCATCATTTAAGTCCTTTGGCTCCTAAGAACACAGAAATCTCCAGAATGAGGCTGTTATTTGAGTCTCGTCTTTGTCAGTGACTCATCACATGGTCCTGAAGAAGAAGAACCACTCTCCCCTGTTGCATTTCTCAACTGGGAAGTATGAGAATGCTTTACAGTCAAAATGTGCACCATCATTATCATCACCAACCACCATCGTCATCACCACAAACTACCATGTATTAGCTGCACCTAGTATGGGCATTGTACCATGCACTTTCCATAGTTTATTTATTTATTTATTGAGACAGATTCTCACTTTGTCGCCCAGGCTGGAGTGCAGTGGCGCAATCTCAGCTCACTGAAACCTTCACCTCCCAGATTCATGTGATTCTCTTAACAGAATCATGTGATTCTCCCGAGTAGCTGGGATTACAGGTGCCGGCCACTGCACCTGGCTAATTTTTTGTATTTTTAGTAGACATGGGGTTTTGCCATGTTGCCCAGGCTGGTCTTGAACTCCTGAGCTCAGGCAATCTACCCACCTCAGCCTCCCAAAGTGCTAGGATTACAGGTGTGAGCTACTGTGCCCGGTTCACAGTTACTTAAATTAATTCGTATAAAAGCACCAAAGGTTAAAGTATTATTATTCCCACTTTACAGATGAAAAGTCTGGTGCTCAGATAATTCACAGAGTTAATAAGCAAAATAGTTAAGTTAAAACCTAGTTCTGTGCTGGGCATGGTGGTTCACACCCATAATCCCAGCACTTTGGGAGGCCAAGGTGGGCGGATCACCTGAGGTCAGGAGTTTGAGACCAGCCTGGCCAACATGGTGAAACCCCATCTCTACTAAAAATACAAAAATTAGCCAGGCATGGTGGCATGCGCCTGTAGTCCCAGCTACTCGGAGGCTGAGGCAGGAGAATTGCTTGAACCTGGGAGGTGGAGGTTGCAGTGAGCAGAGTACATGCCCGCATTTCCGCCCGGGCCACAGAGTGAGACTCCGTCTCAAAAAAAAAAAAAAAAAAAAAATTCCCTCACTCTTTATTCCCGCTTCTGTGGTTCAATAGTTTAGCATTTCTTATGAGTAACTGTATTTGTAACTGCAGCCAGTGTTCACGTTGTCTTCACCACACTTATGATTAGGGTTAGCTCAGTCCTTGGAAGGACAGTAAGGACTCTGCCTTGTCTGTGGGCCTAAGGCTAACAGAGGATAGAGCCCTATAACTCGATGGACAACAAGTAGCTTGAGGCAGTCATTGTACCTAGGCTGCGAAGAGAGCTGTGATGTGTCCCAGCAGCAGACAGACCAATCTTGAGTTGGGCAAACTCTCTTTCACACTCTATCCCGATACCATACAGTGCCTCATAACATTCAAAGCTCTTTTTGATAGCATTTCAAGTCTATATGCCTTCTCTTACAGCATACTCCTTTTTGAGTAAATACATAAACAAAAAAGGTTTTATTGAAGTAGTTTGTTCGAATTCTGGCTGAATGAGACAATGCCTCAACTTTTGCCTAAACAAAACAGATAAATCTATCGACTTACATAGCTAAATTGTGAGAAGGCAGGAACAGAGCTGGTCTGAGAAAAGATGGAATGCAGAGGACTGGGTACCATCAGGCTTATCTCTCTCCCTCTTTATGGGAGCACTGGTGGCTCCAGGCTCATACTCTCAGAGGGTGGCAACTTGAAAGGAGAAAGTGTGCCTGTGAATCTGAGCAGCTCCACTTTGAAAAATGCTAGGAAAGAGTTGTGCCATTCCAACTTGGGTTATGTGCCAATCTCTTGGACCACTCACTAAGGCCAGGGAGGCAGAGTCATACGAGAGGATGTCCATTCCCATTCTGACTACAGGACTAGAATGCAGGAAAGACAGGTGGTTTCCCCAAAGAAGGAAATGACACTGACATGGGGCATTACTGTGGCAGCCTCCCTAGCCCTAGTCAACCAAAGGTGGTATCTGAAGTAGGGATTAGGTTCTAGAGTCAGCCTGAAGGAGAATCATTACATATTTTTAAATGATCCTCAAAAATCTCTGAGTTGGTTACACATCCCTAATTCTTAGTCACACTAGGGATTGAAAAACATCAAGCTTGATTAAAGGAAAGAACGATATACAAGTCTATAAAGTGATGTTTGGGCATTTAAATGAACTTGTTTTTTGTTTTTTCTGAGATGGAGTCTCCCTCTGTTGCCCAGGCTGGAGTGCAGTGTCATGATCTCAGAAATGAGCACGCTCTTAAGACAGAAATCACATCCCTTCCCAAGAGTAGGGGATGCAGAGAAATTTCCAAAACTATGTCTTTTTTTTTTTTTTTTTTTTTTTGAGTCGAATTTTCACACTTGCTGCCTAGGCTGGAGTGCAGTGGTGTGGTCTCGGCTCACTGCAACCTCCGCCTCCTAGGTTCAAGCAATTCTCCTGCCTCAGCCTCCCAAGTAGCTGGGATTACAGGTGCCTACCACCACGCCCAGCTAGTTTTTGTATTTTTAGTAAAGATGGGGTTTCACCATGTTGGTCAGATTGGTCTCAAACTCCTGACCTCAGGTGATCCACCCACTTCGGCCTCCCAAAGTGCTGGGATTACAGGTGTGAGCCACTGCACCCTGCCAAAACTGTCTCTTCTTAATCACAGGGTGCGCTCCATTGTTTTTTTGATATTAAGCTTCTATTACCTTAAAACAAAACAATAAAATCATTTGTTGAGATGATTTTAAAAGATACATATAAATACATAGCATAGGATCTGGTCATAGAAGGTATTCAATAAATAATTGCTGGATTTAAATCCAAATCTTTCTTGAATCTGAAAGAGAAGTTTCTATTTGGGTTGATGTTTTATGTTGTGGCTCCTCCAATCAGCAATCGTCTCCTGATCATCTGGGCTTGGTCTTTGACCTTCAACGGAATCACATATTAGAGGAGTTTCTTACATCATGGGTTTGTGCTAGGAGAGGCAGCTGGAGGAAAATGAAATGTGTTTGATGGCTTGAAGAGCTTGGGTTCTAACCCTGGCTCTGACAAAGTTAGTCATGAAACTTAAGGCAAACCCTTTCAGTTTGCTGGGCTTCAGTTTTCTCACTGGCAAAACCGGGACGTTAATGGCTCTCTACCAATAAAGCTGTTGGAGAGAGATTAAACTAGATAGCATATAACTGACTAGCTGGCTCATATTAAACACTGAAATGATGTCAGTTTCTTTCCTTCCTGAGAAGGAATTATATTATGGCAGGCCTCGGGATACTGACAACCAAAGAGAGTCTGTAATGCCCACTGATACACCCGGCATAAAATAGTTAAAGAAGCAAATTCTGACTCAGAAATATAGTATGCAGTTCTTTATTACCATTTTCTCAGGTGGACAGAACTTTTCGCTGTTTCCATCAAGTTGCCAAAAAATTATTTTAAAAAAAATATATACATACATATATACATATACATATATGAAATGTGCTTGGATGGCTTGAAGAGCCTGGGTTCTAACCAGGCTCTTGTTTATATGTATATATGTATTCATACATATATGCATCCATATTTATATGTATATATGTATGTATATATTTATATCTATATTTTGAGATGTATAAAATATATATTATATATATTATATGTGTATGTTTTTTGAGGCGAAGCTTTGCTCTTGTCACCAAAGTTGGAGTGCAATGACATGATCTTGGCTCACTGCAGTCTCCACCTCCCTGGTTCAAGCGATTCTCCCACCTCAGCCTCCAGAGTAGCTGGGATTACAGGCATGCACCACCATGTCCAGCTAATTTTTGTATTATTAGTAGAGACGGGGTTTTACCATGTTGGCCAGGCTAGTCTTGAACTCCTGACCTCAGGTGATCCACCTGCCTCAACCTCCCAAAGTGCTGGAATTACAGGTGTGAGCCTTAATATGTTTTAAATGGCGTGCCCGGCCATTTAAAATATATTAAATTGTGCCTAATGAGAAGAAAATTTGTTTTTATTTGGATTTATATGTGTACACGTGATAGGATGTTGGTAAAGATATACAACTATTGAGTTATTGAGCTTTGAAAGGCATTCTGGACACAGTGCTGGCTGTTACAAATATTCATTTATAGTGTACAAGTTGTTCTAGAAATAAGGTTTTTTTTTTTACTGTTTCATTGCTGGCAGTTGAATTTTTTCCTTTCTCAACACAGCCATTAGCCTCTGTAACCTTTCCTAACTGATTGTTCCAAAATGGTTTACTACTGTTCATTATAGTAGAGTTCTTATGTATATGTGTAATACATGTTATGATTATGAGTAGGCCTTTTGGCTCACAGAAACCCAGATATGGCACAAATATTCATCACACATGGCCCCTGGAAATTACCTGGCCTGGAAATCT
Source organism: Rhinopithecus roxellana (assembly GCF_007565055.1). Classification (NCBI taxonomy): domain Eukaryota; kingdom Metazoa; phylum Chordata; class Mammalia; order Primates; family Cercopithecidae; genus Rhinopithecus; species Rhinopithecus roxellana. The sequence continues at coordinate 73,156,448 of NC_044560.1, read as the reverse complement.
AAGCCAACATGGGATTAATTTGATGTAATTCAATCTCTTGGAAAGATTGTCTAATATAATTACCTTACATTATATTTATTGATTGGTTAATTTGGATAGAAATAAATTCTTTTTTGGTAAGTGTGAATTAGAATCATATGCTAATTTTACAGAGGAGATAAAGTTATTTATTTAATTTTAATGTCCTTCCAGCACTCTGGTTCAATTGTTGGTGAAATACAGTGTTACACAATAAGTTGACACCCAGATTTAATTAGTTTCTTGGGGGAATTATTACAAGATGGCATAGACCTTAGCAGCAACCCCAATTTTTAAAAACATATGTTGTGATATTTCTTTTCTTGGGGCATGCATTCCCTATTATCGTATCTTATCTCTGGGATACACATTTCTCTAGAACAAATAGAATATTCATGACCATTACATAGGTTAAAACACTTACACACTAGAGAGGGTCCAACATGGGCCTCCAAACTATACCTAGAAGACAGTTTAGCACACACTCTCGTGAAATTAGTTATCCTGAGGATCATGGATCCAGTGAGAACATATGCCAGAATGCAGGACAAGAACATGCAGATATATCACTAACTTTTGTAAATAAAAAACATGAAATTTGACTAAAGCCAAGACCGAACCATTCAATATTCTAGATCCTACCACTGCTTGCCTTGTTCATGTTGGCAGTCATAGCAGCACCAAGGGATTCCTAGTTTATTCATTAGTCAGGGTGAGACTGAGAGTGTAAAGCATTTCAGGAAAAGAGAGCAGCATGCTAGAAATGAGAGAAAGCCTGGGATGCTCATGGAAATAGGTCTAGGAGTGCTGGGGTACGCAGACTAAGGGGAAGAGTGATGAGGAGGCATAAGGGCCAAAGTCTGCAGGAGTCTTTGGCTCATTCTAAGAACAGTGGGAAACCACTGAAGAGTGTTAAACAAGGAAGTTCCATGATTCGATCTGCATTTTAATAAGTTTTTGTCTAGCTGCAGGATGGAGACCAGAGGTCAGGAGAGTAGGTAGGAGGTAGAAGAAGGAGGCAAGGAAGACTCCCAGGCTTTTGACTTGAGCAGCTGAGAGTCTGGGCTATTTACAAAGCAGGGCAACACTGGAGGAAAGGCAGGGGTTTTTGTTTGTTTTGTTGTTATTGTTTGTTTTAAAAGATAGGGGAGAGGGTGATGAATTCAGTTTTGGACCCACTGAATTTGGGGTGCCTATGACAACATTGTATTAGTCAGCTTGGGCTGCCATAACAAAATACCACAGACTTGGTGGCTCAAACAACAGAAACTTATTTCTTATAGCTCTGGGGACTGGAAAGGTCATGATCAAGGTGCTGACCAGGTACATTTCATTCTGAGGCCTCTTGATTTGTCGGGGGCCACCATCTTGCTATGTGCTCACATGACTTCTTTGTGCCTTTGGAGAGGGCAGAGAGAAAAAGAAAGAGCGCCTTGGTGTCCTCTTTTTATAAAGACACTAATTCTGTTGGATCAGGACCCTACCCTTACGAACTCATTAGCCTTAATTACTTCCTTGGAAGCCCCGTTTCCAAATACAGCCACACAGGGGTTAGGGCCTCAGTAGAGGAATCTGGAGGGAGATGGGAACAAACAGTCCATAACACTCACCAAGCAGAGAGGTTAAGGTGTCATCAGGAATGGGAGTGGGAGGGGCTTTGGAGCTCAGAGAGGAGGCCTGGGCTGGAGCTCCTGATTTGATGGCTATTGGTATAAAATTGCCAACTTGAAGCTTCAGGAGTGGGCTGAAATCATCCAGGGAGAGCGAACTCCAAAGAAAGGAGGGTATCTCTAGGATCTAAACTTAGGGTAGAGGAGGAAAGGCCGGCAAAGGGGATTCAGATGGAACAGCCAGAGAGCTGGGAAGAAACCAGAGGAGCATAGTAACTTGGGAACTGAAGGAAAAAGATCTCAAGAGCATTATCCCATTTCCCTTCTCATGGCCTGGCAAGCAGGAAGTTCCCCTGAACATCAGACTTCTGGATCTGGCTGTGGTTCTATCCCTCCCCAAGGCCAGAACTGTGATTATTGAACAGATGTCAGTTGAGCAGTTGGTGTGTCCCAGCTCTAGTATTTCCTCCGTGGAGGACAGGGAGCAGCTGAAGAAGCAAGTCCTATTCAAGGAACTTATGGAAGAGCCGGGAAATATTTTGAAAGAGAAATAACTCTCAGGGCAGGGCCATGAATATTAACTGACATAACATGTATACGGTGACCGTCGTAAGAGTTTAGAGGAGGCAGAGATTGCTCTGGCCTGAGGGAGTCAGAGGAGAAGTGGATTTGAGTGAGAAGGACTGTATTCTTGTGGTGTGAGTGAGCAGGCATTTCAGGCAGAGGGAGTTGCATGAGCGCAGGACACCAAGATGACAAATCTGATCTTGCCATCGGTTCGCCAAGAGCTCCTGGTTGCTGCTACAGGGATTCTGGAGTCTTTAATGCTCTGGCCTCTGCCTGCAGCCCACACTCACCTCCCACTCCTACCCAACAGCCCACACTCACCTTCCTACCCCTCCCCTTCTAGAAGGTGCTTTGTATTCCAGCAGATCAGAACTCTTTGTAGCTTTTCACACATGAACACACACACATATACACACACCAAGCTTCTAGCGTCCCTGCCTTTATTCATACCATTCCTCTGCTTTGAATGCCACCCGCCCCTCCTTCTGGTTTACCCTTACTCGGCCCCTAGGGCTGAGTCTAAGCCTAGGTCCTCACTAAGAAGCTCATTGCACTCCATCACCGCCCCCTCACCCTGCTCACACAGCACTGTGAGCAATATATCCCCATGAAGACCCCTACCGACACTCTGCTAAATGTCTAATTGTTTATGTGGCTGTCACCTGCACTAGATTGTCACGTTCATGAAGACAGGAATCGTGGGGTTTGTTTGTTTGTCTTTTGAGATGGAGTCTCGCTTTCTTGCCCAGGCTGGAGTGCAATGACAGGGTCTTGGCTAACTGCAAGCTCTGCCTCCTGGGTTCAAGTGATTCTCCAGCCTCAGCCACCAAAGTAGCTGGGATTACAGGTGCATGCCACCACACCCCGCTAATTTTTGTATTTTTGTAGAGATGGGGTTTCACCATGTTGACCAGGCTGGTCTTGAACTCTTGACCTCAGTTGATCTGACAACCTCGGCCTTCTAAAGTGGTGGGATTACAGGCATGAGCCACCACACCCAGCCTTTTTTTTTTTTTTAACACAACCCCAGCATCTAACCCACACAATACATTGCTGTGGACAATGTTAATGAGAAAAATAAAGCACATCCTCCACTCCACTGTGCTAAATTTGACTTAACTGACATTCAACCTTGTAATTCTTCCATAACACAATAAAATACAATAAAACGTTAGAGGTATGGAAACGCAAAGTAGCCCGGGACAGGCTTGGATATCATGTGATGGAAAGCATTAGTTAAGCAGCCAGGACTACTCTGGGTTCTTGCCTGTTTTGTCACCTTGAGCAGCACGCTCAGTAACTCATTGGTTTACATAGATCAAATTTGGAAAATGCCACGATTAATGAGAGTGCAAAACCAATTAATAAGCCTGAGAAATTTATTTTGAAACATATAGGGAAAATACTAAAATATGCAAAACCATAATAGCTAACCTTTAGTGAGGACTTACTATGTGCTAGAGGCTGACTACAATATGCTCTTTACAAATATTAACACGTTTAATTTTCACAATAGCTCCATGAGATTATTTTTAAGTGAGTTAACATTTAAGGAGTGAGTAAAATATATAAGCATATAGTAAGCACTATGTACATGTTAGCTATTTTTTTTTTTTTTTTTTTTTTTTTTGAGACAGGGACTTGCTCTGTTGCCCAGGCTAGAGTACTGTGGCACCATCTCAGCTCACTGCAATCTCTGCCTCCCAGGTTCAAGCTATTCTCCTGCCTCAGCCTCCCAAGTAGTTGGGACTAGAGGCACGCACCACCACGCCAAGCTAATTTTTTGTATTTTTAGTAGAGACAGAGTTTCACCATGTTGGCCAGGCTGGTGTCGAACTACTGACCTCAGGTGATCTGCCCGCCTTGGCCTCCCAAAGTGCTGGGATTACGGGTGTGAGCCACTGCACCTGGTCCATATTAACTATTTCTATTCTTATGATCATTTTATGGAGGAGAAACCAAGTGACAATGGGATGAATATAAATAAATTGCCTCAGTAACTTGGTAGGTGGTAAAATTGAGATGTGAAGCCACGTCATCCAATTCTAGAGTCCAGACTCTTAGCCATTACATTAGAAGGTGACCAAATCCCTTATTCCACTGTAGGTAAAGTCAGTTTAGCTATTTTACAAGATGATAGTGTTTACACAAGAGAACCTGTGACCATTTGGTACCTGTAAAATACACAGCCATAGGGAAGTAATGTTGTTTACCAAAGCAAAAAGTGCGGGTTGGACTGTAGGACAGAGGAAATCAAACTGTGGTTTAAAACATTGACCTGTGGGAAGTCTGTGCTAGTGCAGCAGTTTCCAAACCAGAAACATTGGCATGGCTGGTAAAGGGTGTGTGTGTGTCTAAAGGGAGCAGAGTCACCAAACATAAAGTCAAGTTCAGGACATTAAAAAGAAGTCATTGCCAGTTTCTGTCATTATCATTTTTAAAAGAAAGATATGGAGGAGAGAAAAGGTGAGAGAAATTACTGAATGCTAGGCACTCTACTGCGTTCTTTTTTTTTTTTTTTTTTTGAGACGGAGTCTTGCTCTGTCGCCCAGGCTGGAGTGCAGTGGCCAGATCTCAGCTCACTGCAAGCTCCGCCTCCCAGGTTCATGCCATTCTCCTGCCTCAGCCTCCCGGGTAGCTGGGACTACAGGCGCCACCACCTCGCCCGGCTAGTTTTTTGTAGTTTTTATAGAGACAGGGTTTCACTGTGATCGCCAGGATGGTCTCGATCTCCTGACCTCGTGATCCGCCCGTCTCGGCCTCCCAAAGTGCTGGGATTACAGGCTTGAGCCACCGCGCCCGGCTCTACTGCGTTCTTAACATATTTTAGCTCATAAAATCATTGTGGTCACCTGGGAAGTACCTATCATTATCCTGCTTTTGAAGAGAAGAAAACTAAGGTTCAATGACTTGCCCATAGTTTCCTAGTCTGTAAGTGGCAGGACTGAGATTTGAACCTAGGCCAGCCCAGTTCTGAGAACTACATTCTCCCCCTGATGCCAGACTATAGGTAACCAAACTTTCCTCCCAGTCACATTCTTCTTCTTCCTATCAGAGCAATGGGAAACCCCTGTAGTACTTACTTTTCAAAGAATATTACATTACTCCTTTTGTTCCTTTTTTTCTTTTTGGTAGCAGAATATTAAGGACTTATAAAAAGGATAAAAGAACAAAATCACTAAATTAAAAATCCCTTCTGGGTGCAGTGGCTCAGGCCAGGCACTGTGGCTCATGCTTGTAATCCCAGCACTGTGGGAGGCTGAAGCAGGCAGATCACCTGAGGTTGGGAGTTCGAGACCAGCCTGACCAACACGGAGAAACCCCGTCTCTATTAATAATAATACAAAAACAAAAAAAAAATTAGCCAGGCATGGTGGCATGCCTGTAATCCCAGCTACTCAGGAGGCTAAGGCAGGAGAATTGCTTGAACCTAGGAGGTAGAGGTTGCAGTGAGCCAAGATCACGCCATTGCACTCCAGCCTGGGCGACAAGACTGAAACTCCATCTAAAAAACAAACAAATGCTCAAATATCATTGTCCTGCAACAGTTAATAAGGATACTTTCACCACTTTGGCTTAAATAAGAAAAATAAAAACAATATGCTCTATTTTCCCATAAACTAAATGTATTCTTTAGAAATGACTTTAAAAAAATAATTTCAACTTTTAGTTTATATTTGGGGGTATATGTGCAGGTTTGTTACTTGGGTATACTATGTGATGCTGAGGTCTGGGGTACGATTGATCCCATCAACCAGATAGTGAACATAGTTTCCAGTAGTTTTTCACCCTTTGCCCCCTCCCTCTTACCTCCATCTAGTAGTCCCCGATGTCTATTGTTACCATCTTCATGTCCATGTGTACCTAAAGTTTAGCTCCCACTTATAAGTGAGAACATGAGGTATTGGTTTTCTGTTCCTGTGTGAATTTGCTTAGGATAATGGCCTCCAGCTGCATCCATGTTGCTGCAAAGAACATGATTTCATTCTTTTTTATGGGTGTGTAGTATTCCATGGTGTATATATACCAAATTTTCTTTAGCCAATTTACTTTTGATGGGCACTTGGTTGATTCCATGTCTTTGCTATTGTGAATAGTGCCGAAATGAACATACAAGTGCATGTATCTTTTTGGTAGAATGAATTTTTTTCTTTTGGATATATACCCAGTAATGGGATTATTGGGTTGAATGGTAGTTTCGTTTTAAGTTCTTTGAGAAATCTCCAATCTGCTTTGCGCAGTGACTGAACTAATTTACATTCCCACCAGCAGTGTATAAACATTCCCTTTTCTCCCCAGCCTCACCAGCATCTGCTATTTTTTGACTTTTTAATAATAATAAAAGGACTTTTATTCTAAGATTTTTTTCCTCCTACCTACCTGGTGTTAAAATACCTTTATTTTATGAAATGATGACAGCAACTAGTAATTTCCTTTTAATGTCTTAACCTGGCAATTATGTGTTTGCCCTGCTCCCTCCAAGCCTCCCCCATCAACCTTCCTACCTCCTGCAAAATGTTATTGTTATCTCTCTAGGAACTGCTGCATGAATGCATGCTAATGTCTGTGTGTGTGTGTGTGTGTGTGTGTGTGTGTGTAAAAAGTTTGTCTATTTTTGCCCTAGATTCTCCTCCTCTTCTTGTTATTGCTTCTAATATCTGATGAAATATAAATGAAATTTCTCAATGTCTTTGTGCTTGCAACTGTATCCTGAACAGGCAGGATTTTTGCAAACAGAGAGATATTGACAATACAGTTATTCTCTGAAATATTTTCTCTGAAAAGAGTGACAGTGCTGCCTGCTGAGGTCTCTTACACCAAACATGATTCTGAACTACACACAGTCATGATTATAAAAGTGAAACTGACTCCATAACATATTAGCTGTTTTGTGGAAAGTGACTTTCTGATATCAGAAGAGTGTATTGAATAGAATTGAGGCAAAATTATTCTTGTGCCATGTATAGAGAACTTTAAGCAAAATATAATTTTTTTCTAAGTTTATTTAGTAAGCTTCTTAAAATAAGATCCTCAGGTATAGTCATTCATTCCTATAGTGTAATTTTAAAACCAAAAAGAGTTTCCATCCTCCAGATATCTCCTTGCCAACCTATAACAAAACACAGCGCAGGGAAACTGCCAACAGCAGGATTCCCAGGTTGTTTTGCCTTTGCAGGGTGACTTTCCTCTGACATTATCTGGGGTCCAGGTGCTCTGCCCCGGGGCTCACAATCCCTTTCCCTGCTTTCTCCTTTAAGTATCCCTTCCCCTCTCCATCGTGCCTCCTGCTCCACTTCATAAGACTTTCATAAACTGTTTTTAATACAGTGAGCGAAACTCAGGATCACACAATAAATATAATAAATACAAACTTGGAAACTATCCCAGTACTGAATTGTTTGACTATAGATCCACATCCCGCCTTATACCCCTCTTCCTGCCACAAACTCAGATGTTTTTTCAATCCTTTGCCGCTCTCCTTCATAGTGAACTCAAGCTTCCTCCACTGGAAAGCAATCTTGCCATTTATGTTTCAGCTCCCTCCCACACCCTCTTTCCCTTAGTGTAGGCCACTTCAACCTGGCTTTATACAATGGGTGGAATGCTGGAGCCAGCTCATGCTGTCTCAAGAGAGCTGATTATAACATTTTCAGGAATTTTGCAAGCTGGATGTTAAAACAGTTATTATTAAAATTAAATAATATAAACTGAAAATCAAGAAAAGTATATAAAAACAAACGTTATAAATAGTCCAAACTCACCACTGCCTAATTATTTTACTACGTGTTATTATTTTTTATGCATTGGAAGTTATTTATGTCCATTGTATCTGTGTGATGGAAATGGTATATAATAGCGTGGGCATCTCTTTCCCAGCCTGAGTTCAGTGGCATCATATCGGTAGCTTGAAATCTGTTATGGTTTACACCACTGCTGCAGATCAGGGTTCTGGCCTGGCACAGTGGCTCACGCCTGTAATCCCAGCACTTTGAGAGGCCAAGGTGAGCAGATGGCTTGGGCCCAGGATTTCAAGACTAGCCTGGGCAACATGGCAAAACCATCTCTACAAAAAAAAAAAAAATACAAAAAATTAGCTGGGTATGGTGGCGCATGCCTGTAGTTCCAGCTGCTTGAAAGGCTGAAGGTGGGAGGATCATCTGAGTCTAGGGAGGTCACGCTGCAGTAAACTGTGATCTTGTCACTGCACTCCAGTGTAGGTGACAGAATGAGACCCTGTCTCAAGCAAAACAGGCTTCCTCCCATCATACTGCCTAAGGCCAGTTGTGAAGTATTTACCAGCACATCTTCATGCAACACAATGGGAAGGCCCAGCTATTTAGTCTACAGAGCCAAAGAAAGCAGAGTCCTAATGATGTGGTTGGGCTTTGTGTCCCACACCCAAATCTCATCTTGAATTGTAATCCTCAAGTGTTTAGGGAGAGAGCTGGTGGGAAATAATTGGATTATAGGGGCAGTTCCTCCATTCTGTTATCACGATAGCCAGTGAATTCTTGTGAGATCTGGTGGTTTTATAAATGGTAGTTTTTCCTGTGCTCTCACACACTCTTGCCTGCCACCATGTAAGACGTGTCTCTTCCCCTTCCACTGTGATTGTAAGTTTCCTGAGGCCTCCCCAGCCCTGTGGAACTGTGAGTCAATTAAAATTAAACCTCTTTCCTTTATAATAACACAGTCTCGAGTCTGTCTTTATAGCAGGATGAGAATGGACTAATACACCAACATATCAACACCAATAGAAATCCCATCAGCTTCAGCTGGGCCCTCAGTGCTGCTCTGCAGTCTTTTACGCTGCTCTGGTCAGTTTTCTCTTCCTGCTCCAGATGCTTTTTTTTTTTTCTGATTTTCTTCACTTCCCTCCACTATCTAGCCATCTTTCTCTTTCCTCCTTACTCTCAGAAAACAAACTAAATTTCTATTTCACAGATAAAATGGAAACCATTGAAGAATTGCTTCCTTAACTTTCTGGCTCCAAATCTATCAATGGACATGTGTGTGCACCCTGCCTTTTCCTGCTGCAGTGAAGGAGGTGTCCCTGCTTCTAAGGCTTGTCTTTCCGCTTCAGCCCTGGTCCTAGCCTCTTCTGCCTCTTCAAGAACTTCTCTTTCTCCATTATCCTCTGTCTTCTCTGTTGTCACCTCCTTATCCAGTATTTTAACTTGTATTGTGCCCTCGTATTTAAGCAAATGAGTTTTCTCAATTCAGTGTCCTCCTATACCTACAGACCTACCTCTTCCCCTCTCTTCATAGCCACACTTGAGAACACTTGTCCAAACTCTTCAGGTCTACTTTCTTTTCTACTTTCTTTTTTCCCACTCTCTCTTCACACTGGTTTCCCACCCAATTCCACCAAAACACTCTTGCTAATGCCATCAATGGCTTCCATGTTACTAACTCCAATGGACAGTTCTCAATCTTTATTTTAGTTGATTTCTCTCCAATATTTGAGCTGATTTGACCTTCTACAAGATTTCCATCACTCTCTCTCTCTGAAATTCTTTCTTCTTTGTCCTTTGGGATATTGTTCTCTGCTGCTTTTCCTCATACTTCTGTGACCTCTGCTTCTCAATCTTCTGTGCAGTTTCCTTTTCTCTTTCCTTAGGAGTATGGGAGGAATGTAGAAAACCAAATGTTCTTGACAAAAATTGGCACTGATTTTTCTGTACCACTGCTGTCTTTACTGTGATTATCATCAGCAACATTCTGACCACCAACCCCTCAGACACAAACCTGATAGGATGAGGGGGGAAATTTCTAAAATGTGTCTGTATTATTATAACGTAGAGGCCGGGTGTGGTGGCTTATGCCTGTAATTCCAGCACTTTGGGAGGCTGAGGTGGGTGGATCACCTGAGGTCAGGAGTTCAAGACCAGCCTGGCCAACAGGGTGAAACCCCGTCTCTACTAACAATACAAAAATTAGCCAGGCATGGTGACAGGTGTCTGTAGTTTCAGCTACTTGGGAGGCTGAAGTAGGAGAATCACTTGAACCCAAAAGTACAGGTTGCAGTGAGCTGAGATCGCGCCATTGCCCTCCAGCCTGGGTGAGAAGAGCAAAACTCTGTCTCAAAAAAATATATATATAAATAAAATAAGGTAAGGTAGCGGAAGCAAGGAAGAAAACTAACATTTATTATTAAATGTCAGATATGTTCATATATGTTATTCCATTTAATCTTCATGGTCATTAGTTAAATATTATCAACCGTATTTTACAGATGATGAAATTGTCTAAACAGCACACAACCATCAAGCTATCAAGTAGCAGACGTGGAATTTAAACCCACCCCTCGGACTCCTAGGGTAATGCTCTTTCCAGTGATAGCATACCTGACTTGCTTCTGGTTTATAAGGGTTCTGTGGAAAACATTAAATGCTTCTGTTGAGTGTGCTGAGTTGGGAGAGAAATGTCCTATAGTTGTTCAGAAGTAATGGGTTGTTGGCCTGGCTGGCTGACCTCCAGGCAAGACTTCCAAGCACAGCAATATGTTATGGAGGACATTACAGACCAGGGTGTGGTTTTTAGCTCTGCAGACTGAGACACTTCATTCTTGCCAGAACACCCAGAAGCAAACAGTGTCTAGGGGACAGACACATCTGAATTCAAAAGACTGGTATATAAAGCAGAATGCCAATTTATACAACTATCAAAATTCTGGTATTCACTCTCTGATATATTCTGAGCCTATGGAAATATCTCTGTAAGATATTTTTTAATCAGCAGGCAACTAGGCAATACATTAAACAAGGAAATAAAAACCAGGGAGTTACACTGGTGGTCTTTCTTGCTGGAGCAGTTAAATTATCATCTTTGCCAACAAAAGGAGGAGTGGGGAACAAAATGTCAGGTACCCTTAACCCCGGAGTAGGCTGCAGACCCCCTGGCAAGTTCCTACTCTATGAGTCTCCAGGTTGGCCATGCACCCCCATTCTGCTTATATGATGTGTTAGTTGGGGCACATGCCAAGCTGCTAGCAAAGAGAGCATAAAATATTGTGATTCAAATATAATGGGTGTAGAGGGGCAGACTGAAGTGAATGGGGAGCTCTGCACCTCAAAGTCCTCCAGGAACTCAGATTTCTTCAATCTTGCTGATCAACTGTCCCCTAAGACTTCAAAGTACAATGTTCAGAATAGCAACATGAGCAATACCTGAGAGCTTGTTAGAAATGCAGAATCTCCATCAGCTCCAGACCTACTGAATCAAAATCTGCATTTTAGCAGATCCCCAGGTGGTTCTTGTGCACATTAAAGTTTGAGAAGCACTGCCCTGGGGTGTTGCTCTTGACAGCATGGTTGAAACTGGTTTAACACCACATTTGCATCCAGTGTATGAGAAAGCGGAAGAAAGGAAGTAGAGGGAAACCTATTTTTTTTTTCAAGGTGGTGACATAGACATCACATAAATCATTGCCATTCAGATTTCATTGGTGAGAGATTAATCACAGGGCCACATGCTTAGCTGCAAAAGAGGCTGGGAAATGTAACTGCTAGCTGGGTGTCTATGTGGCTTGCTAAAGCTCACAGGGATTCTATTACCAACAGAGAAAAAGAGGAAATGCATCACAGAGACAGTAATAATCTCTGTTACATACGTTTTCCAAGACAAAAAAAAAAAAGATCAGGCTGGGTGCTGTGGCTCACACCTGTAATCGCAGCGCTTTGGGAGGCCGAGGTGGACAGATCACTTGAGGTCAGGAGTTCAAGACCAGCCTGGCCAACATGGTGAAACCCCATCTCTACTAAAAATACAAAAATTAGCCAGGCATGGTGACAGGTGCCTGTAATCCCAGCTACTTGGGAGGCTGAGGCAGGAGAATCGCTTGAACCCAGGAGGTGGAGGTTGCACTGACTGAAATTGTGCCACTGCACGCCAGCCTGGGCAATAGAGAGAGACTAAAAAAATAAAAAGTCAGTGTTATTTTGGGAAGGAGTCAGGGAACAATGAAATATTTGGCTTACTTCTGAAAGGTTTCAGTCAAGACACTGAACCTGATTGTCTTTGACATTAAAAACCACTTGTTTACAGTGTGGGGTTTCTTTGCAGATTTTAATGTCTTTCATACCATATCATAGTCTCTTGATGTCAAATATCTTCTATCACTCTGGGTATTGCCCAACATGGGAGGAGGTTTTCTGTTCCTGTATGGGACACAGAGCTTTAGGTACTTAGGAGGCCTCCGTTTCCCATGTTCGGAGAGTAGTGTTTTAAAAGAAATTTATTTCACATTTAACAACTTGAAAAGCATCTGTGTTAACATAAAGGGGGTGGTTTCTACAGAGGAGAACCAAAATTACAATAAGCACTAGTTGTTCACACATCTGGGGTCAACTGCAGATCAACTAGGTGGCTCCACTGACTGCAGCAAGGCTCATTCACACTTTGGGAGTCAGCAGGATGTGTGCTGAAATACACTCACCTGGCTGCGTGGGACTCTGCTCCATTTCTTTGTCATAATCTCATTCATGGGACTATCAGGTGAGTCTGGGCATTTTCTCACAATAATGGCTGAGGCACAAGAAAGCAAGTGCATTTTAAGCCTCTGCTTTTTTCATGTCTGCCAACATGCTGGCCAAAGTACATCTGGCCAGGATGTTGGCCAAAGTACATCTCATGGTAAGACTTCTTTTGATGAATGAGGCAGTTCTCTCTTCTTATGGTGGGGAGGCATCATAAAATTACTTGGCAAAGAGTATGGATACAGGGAGAGGTAAAGAAAATTAGGACTATTTCCTCAGTCTGCCAGAGGCTTCCCTCATAATCAAAATTATTCATGTTCCTCTCAGTGAAAAATATGTTCACACTCATTCCAGACCCCTTAAAGTCTTATCCAGGCCCGGTGGCTCGCGCCTGTAGTCCCAGCACTTTGGGAGGCTGAGGCGGGTGGATCACCTGAGGTCAGGAGTTTGAGACCAGCCTGGCCAACATGGTGAAACCCTGTCTCTACTAAAAATACAAAAATTAGCCAGGCGTGGTGGTCTGTGCCTGTAATCCTAGCCACTCGGGAGGCTGAGTCAGGAAAATCACTTGAACCCAGGAGTTGGAAGTTTCAGTGAGCCGAGATTGCATCACAGCAAGACTCTGTCTCAGAAAAAAAAAAAAAAAAAAAAAAAAAAAAAAAAAAAAAAAAAAAAAGTCTTATCCAGTTACAGCCACAGGCTCAAAGTCCAAGATCTTATGATCTACATCAGATTCAGATCAGATGCAGCTCCTCTGAATCTGGAGTCCCATTAGCTAACAACGTTATCTGTCCCCTACCCACCCAACAATTGCTGAACAGGTACAGGGTAACTACAACAAAGACTCCCATTCAAAAAATGGGAAAGAACAGGAGGTATACAACAGTCCCTGGTCCATAATAATTCTGAAACCCTGCTAGGCAAATGTCCCATACTCTGGAGTGGAGAGTGCTCCTTGATTAGGCCCTGGTTTGGCTTCCTGGGTCCCTCGAGTTTCCATGCTTCTTGGCTCTCCCTCTGAGATGTCTCTCCTTTTCCTTCATTCTCCTTGGCCATTTCTATGGAGAGCTTTGGAAAATAGCTTTTGGCAACTTTCTCACCCTACTTCTTTCCCAAAGAAAGTTGAGAGCCCATAAGCCTTTCCCTGCCCTCATCATTTTGAACAGTTTCAGTCCAAGCCAACAGTGCTTCTGTCAATACAACTCTCTCAAAAACTCTGTGGGTTTTTTGTGTTTTCAATTCCAAATCCCTCCACTTACCAAAAAAACACAACTATAGTATTTTCTTGAGACATGCTTCTGTCTTTAGACTTAATCATTATTACTTTGAACATGTCAAGTTAACTGTGGGACAAATGCCCCTTAAGACTCAGAAGTCTTTTTTGTCCAGTTACAAAGATCCATTTGAGTCTACCTTAATTTTTTTCAGACCTGGTGGCAAGATAGCCCGGGCATATTCTCATGGCTTTGGCAAAGGTGCAAAAAGCAAATTCTAAGGAGCCCATTGCAAGCCTCTGCTTGTGTCTTATCTAAAAAGCTCCCTTTGCAAAGGCAAATCACATGATTAAGGCCAATGTCAAGGGGAGGAGTAGGAGTACACTGCAAAGTTATATAGTGAAAGGCATGACTCTGAAGAGGAGTAAAGACTTGGGGCCATTGTTGCAATCTATCACACTCATTTTCCTTGGAAAATTATTTATAGGACATTTTTTGAGGCCTAGGATGAAGTGATAGTCCACTAGAAAGGACTTAATGTGGTCTTTGCCAGGTAACTAAAGGATGTGCTAGTAGTCCAGGACTATTCTAAACTAAATTCATGCCTTGAGATTTCTGGTACCACCCAGGTGTATTAGTTTGTTTTCACACTGCTGACAAAGACATACCTGAAACTGGAAACAAAAAGAGGTTTAATTGGACTTACAGTTCCACATGGCTGGGGAGGCCTCAGAATCATGGTGAGAGGTGAAAGGCACTTCTTACATGGTGGCAGCAAGAGAAAAATGAGGAAGAGGCAAAAACAGAAACCCCTGATAAACCCGTCAGATCACGTGAGACTTATTCACTATCATGAGAATAGCATGGGAAAGACTGGCCCACATGATTCAATTAATCTCCCCCTGGGTCCCTCCCACAACACATGGGAATTCTGGGAGATACAATTCAAGTTGAGTTCTGAGTGTGGGCACAAACAAACCATATCACCAGGTAAGATAGATAAGATAGATTTGGGCTGAAAACCAGCACAAATACCAGTTGTAGTTGAACTTCTCATAGAGTGGTCCTCTTTTCCTTCTTAGCACAAGAACCAAGGGAGTTTTCCTTATTTACTTCAGGGATGAGGGTTGGTGGGGGAGGGGACTTCGTTCTGAATTATTCTATCCTGGGGTCTAGGCCTTTATAAAGTCTCAGTTTTCTTCAGAGAGGGTTTCCTATTATGGGTGTCCCGTAAGCCAAAACTATGAAAACTGTGTGCTACAATTTTCCTCCTTTCAGCAAACAACCTCAGGGCAAAAGTAGCTTTGGTTCTCAGCTACCCTCAGGATTCCTGCCTTCACTTAGATTTTGGCCTGATAATTTATTACCTAAAGGTAAGATGCTTTTAAGAAGATATTTTAAATATATTTTTGCCCAGCATTTTTTCGTTGTTTTTAGCAAGAGGATTAGTTCAAATAACCTGTCCCCATAGTACTAATATTACTATATGATAAGTCCTCAATAAAAGATCGCTAATATCTTGCACAAATGACCAGACAGATAAACTAATATGTACTCAGAATGAGGACTTGGGGAGGCTGAGACAGGAGAATCGCTTGAACCTGGGAGGCAGAGGTTTGCAGTGAGCCGAGATCACTCCACTGCACTCCAGCCAGAGCAACAGAGCAAGACTCCGTTTCAAAAAAATAAAATAAAATAAAGAATGGGGACTTGCTCAGTTGCATCTCTAAAAGTGTGCCCTTGCCCTGTCTTCATCCTTTGGTAGATTCTGGAGCCCCACCCTAGGCCTGCTGATTAGAATTTTGGGAATCAATCCAGATCGACATTGATAAGCTCTGTAGATAACTCATGAGCACCAAAGTTTGGAACAACTGAACTAAGACATGGTTTCAAATTAGATCTCATACATTCCCAGAAATTCCACTTTTTCTAAATCCTTCTCACCTGGAATACGCATTAGCAAAGCACTCATTTATGAGTAAGATTATTGCTCAGCACATCTTTTCGTTTTCATCATATTTATAATTAAGTATTCATAGCAGATTCTTACTAGCATACTTAAATTACCATAAGGAGTGTATAAAACTTTAAAAATCCCAAGACTGCTTGACAGCATAACCTTCATAAAAATCTAGAAACTCTGGAAATCCAGTTATCAGTTGAATGGAGGAATTTAGACTGCCAACTGTAATTTAAATCACAAACCTAGTACCATATTCCTAATCAGCATAAACCCTTTTACAGTTGCCAAAACTAAAATAAAACAAACAAAAATACCTTCTTGATAGATTAAGGCATTTTGTAGTCAATGGATTATATTTTTCCGTAATAGTATTTTCTTTTATTTATTTTAAACCCTTAACTTCTTTATTTGAGGTCTTATAAAAATTTTATATTCATATAACCTCTAATGCTAGTGGAAGTTCAACTTTGAAAGTAGCCACAAGAACGTGATAATTTATGATAGCCTAAAATTATCCTTAATAGCACGTAATTTTTTTCTTTCTTTTTAATATTTGAAAATTTGGACAGATAGATATAATAAAATAGCATAGAAATATTAATGGTAAGATCTGGAAAGCAGTGTATGGGTATTCACCAAAATATTCTTTCAACTTGTGTATGTGTGAACATTTTCATGGATCAATAGCTACATACGGTGCATGCCTGCATATTAGACAGCACAGCTCAACAACATGCTCTGCAGTGCCACAGTGCACCCTCAGCCTCAGAGATGCCTTCACGCCCTTGACCACCTAAGGTTCGCACTTCCTTTGAGACACCATTCGAAAATCAGATCTTTTCTGATACCCCACCCCAACACAGATATGATCAGGGCCTTTTTCTTCTGTTCTGTGCCTTCTCTACTCCACCTTTGTAGTTTTTATCATGTAGTGTTGAGGGTGTTAGTTTATAGAGCTTAGATTCCTACTCAACTGTAAGCTTCCTGAGGACAGGGGCTGTCATTTTGAGATGTGACAACATGCTAGCAGCCCTCACTCTCAGTGCCTTCTAGGCCTTGGCGTCCACTCCTGCAGGGCTGGAAGAGCCCATCCTCCCACCATGGCACTGTGGGAGCCCCTCTCTGGGCTGGCTGAGGCCAGAGCCGGCTCCCTCTGCTTGCAGGGAGGTGTGGAGGGAGTGGTGCGGGCGGGAACCAGGGTTGCGCAGCAGTGCTGGCGGGCCAGCGCAAGTTTCGGGTGGGCATGGGCTCGGTGGGCCTTGCACTCAGAGTGGCCGGGTAGCGCTGCCACCCTGGCAGTGAGGGGCTTAGCACCTGGGCCAGCAGCTGCAGAGGGTGCGCCAGGTCCCCCAGCAGTGCCGGCCTGTGGGAGCTGTGCTCAAATTCTCACCGGGCCTCAGCTGCCTCCCTGCGTGGGGGGCAGGGCTCAGAGACCTGCAGCCTGCCATGCCTGAGCCTTCCCCCCACCTCCCGCCCCTGCAGCGGGCTCCTGTGCGGCCCAAGCCTCCCTGATGAGCGCTGCCCCCTGCCCCGTGGGGTCGGTCCCATGGACCACCCAAGGGCTGAGGAGTGTGGGCCCACGGCAGGGGACTGGCAGGCAGCTCTGCCTGCAGCCCTGGTGCGGAATCCACTGGGTGAAGCCAGCCGGGCCCCTGGGTCTCCTGGGGACTTGAAGAACTTTTGTGTCTGGCTAAGGGATTGTGGATGCACCAGTCAGTACTCTGTGTCTAGCTCAAGGTTTGTAAATATACCAATCAGTACTCTGTATCTAGCTAACCTAGTGGAGACTTGGAGAACTTTTATATTACTCTGTGTCTAGCTAGAGGATTGTAAATGCACCAATCAGCATTCTGTAAAATGGACCAATCAGCAAGATGTGGGTGGGTCAGATAAGGGATTGCAAGCAAGCTGCCAGAGCTAGCCAGAGGCAACCCGGGTCCCCTTCCACACTGTGAAAGCTTTGTTCTTTCGCTCTTTACAATAAATCTTGCTGCTGCTCACTCTTTGGGTCCACGTCGCCTTCATGAGCTGTAACACTCACTGTGAAGGTCTGCAGCTTCAATCCTGAAGCCAGCAAGACCACGAACCCACCAGAAGGAAGAAACTCCGAGCACGTCCGAACATCAGAAGGAACAACTCTGGACGTGCTGTCTTTAAGAGCTGTAACACTCACCGTGATGGTCCACGGCTTCATTCTTGAAGTCAGAGAGACCAAGAACCCACCAATTCTGGACACATTTCATCGCTGTATTCTTAGGTCTCAAATCAGATCTCAACTCAATTATGATCTCCCTTGAGAGGCCTTCCCTTCCTGTCCCAAGCTAAGTGAGTTGCCCACTATACATGTTCATAATATCCTGTACTTCTTAAAATCATAACATGTCTTATACTTTATGATAATCATTGCTTTAACTGTCTTTCTTCCCTGCTAGACTATAGCCTCCATGAGGACACGGACCATGCCTGCCATTCATCCATAGTATCCCAACATGAAGCACACCACATAATTGATATTCCATAAATCTTTGTTAATTGAATGTTTAACACAGAGTAAGTGTTTAGTATGCATTTTTAAAATACATCAATGAATGAGTGTTGTCATCAAGGGAAGATTAGACAACAAAATGTATTGTAAAGTCTGCACACAACTAATAGTTATAAAGGACATAACATTAAATTTTCTCAAAAGAAAACCTATCCTGTATTAAAGGAAAGGAAACTGCATCAGTATCCGTTTTTATCTTTAAAAAAAAAAAAAAAAGTCTTGCTCTGTCACCCAGGCTGGAGTGCAGTGGCACAATCTTGGCTCACTGCATCTTCTGCCTCCTGGGTTCAAGTGATTCTCGTGCCTCAGCCTCCTGAGTAGCAGAGATTACAGGTGCTTGCCACCATGCCCAGTTAATTTTTGTATTTTTAGTAGAAACGGGGTTTCACCATATTGGCCAGGATGGTCTCGAACTCCTGACCTCAAGTGATCCACCTGCCGGGGCCTCTCTTATAATTCTTGAGGTCAGAAGTCCAAAATCAGTTTCACTGGACCTAAATCAAGGTACTGGCAATGCTGATTCCTTCTGGAGCCTCCAAGAAAATCCGTTTCTTTGACGTTTTTAGCTTCAAGTGGCTCCCATGTTCCTTGGCTTGTGACCCCTTCCTCCTTTCCCAGGTGGATCACTCCAATTGCTGCTGCCAGCATCACATGGCCTGCTCCTCTGTGTAGTATAATCTCTTGCTCTCTCCTTCTTGTAAGAACACTTATGATTATGATATTTAGGTGCTACACAGATAATCCAGGATAATCATCCCATCCCCAGGTCCTTAATTTGGTCACATCTGCAAAGTTCCATATAAGGTAGCATTCACAGGTTTGGTGGATTAAGATGTGGATATCTTCGGGAGCCATTACTTAGCCTACCACATTGATTTGTCGTAAAACCAAAAAATTCAGGCTGGGCATGGTGGCTCACACCTGTAGTCCCGGCACTTTGGTAGGTGTAGTCCCAGCACTTTGGGAGGCTGAGGCAGGAGGATCACTTGAGCCCAGTAGTTCAAGACCAACATGGGCAAACATGGAAAAACCCTCTCTCTACAAAATACACAAAAATTAGCTGGGTGTGGGGGCATGTGATTGTAGTCCCAGCTACTTGGGAGGCTGAGGTGTGACAGAGTGAGATCCTGTCTGAAAGAAAAAAAAAAATCAGATTAATTTGTTATAAAATTTACAGCATTCCTAGTTTTCAATACTAATTTTTTTGATGAGTATATTTGTAATATGAACAAATAATACAGATATTACAAATATGGACTGGACTAAAGGCAAATACACTTATTTTAGAATATTTTGTAGATGTGACTATTGTCAGCCTGGAAGTGCAGACAGAATGTTAGAATCAGGGTGTGTATTAGGGAGTTTAGGGAGTGTTTCACCAGTCCACAACTCCCTCCTTCGCCCAAACACATCTATATCTTACCCTCCCACTCACAGGAGCAGACATATTTTAGTCTATGAGATTTCATCCACATTGACTGAATGAGGAATAATACATCAAGCTAGCCTAATTGGATTAGTTCCTGCTAGGAATTTGGAATTTTGCTTTCAGAGATGTGAATGCTAATCAGTATTACTTAGCACCTAAAGTCAGGTAATAATCTCTTGCCATACTTACGAAAAAACAGAGAAAAGTGGTCTGCAGAAAGAAAAGAACGAATGTGCAAAGAAAGAGATGAGAGAGCATGTTTCCCTGCAGAGAAAGAAGTGGGTAGAGCACATGGCTTTGAGGTCTTTCTAGGTTCCCATTCATCATGAAGTTCAAGGGTGCATTTGACTCACCAGCTTCCTGAGATAGCCTTATAGTGTTAGAAAACCTCTGTCTGCCCTTTCTCTTCCTTCCTCCCTCCTTTCTTCATTCCTTCTCCCTTTCATTCTTTCTCTTTTTCTTTGCCTATTGTTTTAGCTATTTTGAATATGTATCTATTATTTGCAATTAAAAATATCTTCTATTAAGATAGGATAGAGTCTTTGGTGATGACATTATTCTGATATGACAGGAACAACAGTTGTGAATTTGTGCTTCAAGATATAGAAATTTCTTGTATATGAAGTTACTTAGCTTTAATTAAACAAACTAATCTGTTTTTGAAGTTTTTCTCTTTTTTGAGGGTAAAACTATTTTACAATGAGTTTCTAAGTGGAAATGCTGCATATTTTGAGGAACAAATTAAGGATCCTAATTTATGGAAAAATTCTTTTCTCTACTTTTATTTTATTTCATTATTGTTTCATATTTTTCACTCTGAACCAGTTACCTATAGGTTATGCTGTTGAGACTTAATCCATTTGTGCACAGCTAAGTAAGTCTTTGTTTTCCTTTGCTTTTAAAAAATGGATTTAGATTTGGAACAATCTACATTGTGATGATTTCCCTTTGTCTAGAGATTATTTCAAATTTAGCTGTCAGTAGAAAAGCTTTCTCTAAATTTTGTCTCCTCACTGTTTGAACACCAATATTTCATGAAAGATAAATTTTCGAGTTGTTTTCTTCTTTTCTGCTTTGAACACTAATTAGGCACAAAGAATATCTAAATGACCCTATGAAATATTAACCTTTATACTTGCAATTTATTAAGAAAAAAATGTGTTTCCCTGTCTGAAAAATAAAGTGGGGGTCTCAGATTCATCTCATAAAGCTTTGTGGGATGTAAAACAGTAATAACAAACAAAACTTGACCTTTTTTTTTTTTTTTTTTTACTTTTGCTATTTTCTCAAAGGCTTATATAATGTAGAAACTCTCCTATATATTTGGTTGAACCATATAAAACTACTGACTTTCCCATATTTTTGACTTAGAAAATTGGCAATTTTATGTTGTTCACTCTCAAAGGTTTTTCGTTTTAATCACATAAAATATTGATCTATCTGAGAAATGCTGTCCATTATTTTGCTTCCTTTATCTTTTCTTGGACACTTTCTATTGGGCAAAATGTTCATAGCTATCAAATGTGTTTTTTGTTCATAGTGGTTAAATGAACAAGTTATTTCTGTTTCTTTACGTTTATAACATTATTTTTTAAAACACCAGTGGCAGCCATGTATGCTTGTGTAGATTAGATTCTAAGAGATGACTTGTTTTAAAACTTCTTAAACTGTTCTCCTATTTTCACTTCCTTCTCTATGCTTGAATGAGAGACATCTGTTTCTGCTTTCCGTGTTCCTTTGTTACATGAAGTGGAATATCAAAGTTCTCCTCCTTTGACAAGGAAAGAATGCTTCGGTTTTGTTTTTTATTTCCTTTTATTTATTTTCATTGGTTTAAAAATTATAAATGTTGTACAAAAAAAGACGAACTGCTCTCTGAAAAACTTTAAACAATAGAAAGTACAAAGTGAACCTCTCTTATCCTACTGCTCCTACTCCCCAGGGGCAACCACTGATGAGAGTTGGTGTGTGCCTTCCAGACCTTTTTATATGTATATATGTAAGTATATATGTGCGTGTGCATATGTACATATACACACACGCACATATATATCATCAGAAATAGGATACTTCACAATCTAATGCATTGGAACTTCTGAACATATGCTGGCTGCCATTGTCATTATTTTTCAACAATTATTTACTGAACATTACCATATAACAGGCACTGGGTATAAATCAGGGAGGATACATACACAACACACTTACAAATCTAGTGGGAAATTAGTCATGCAAGGTTCAATTATGAGACAACATGATAATACTGAATTGAAGGTCTCTACAAAGTACAGTTAGAACATGAAAAGAGGCCGGCATGGTGGCTCACGCCTGTAATCCCAGCACTTTGCAAGGCCAAGGCAGGTGGATCATCTGAGGACAGGAGTTTGAGACCAGCCTGGACAAAATGGTGAAATCCCGTATCTACTAAAAATACAAAAATTAGCTGGGTGTGCTGGCACGCACCTGTAATCCCAGTTACTGGGGAGGCTGAGGCAGGAGAATCACTTGAACACAGGAGGCAGAGGTTGCAGTGAGCCGAGACTGCACCATTGCACTCCAGCATGGACAACAAAGCAAGACTCATCTTAAAAAAAAAAAAAAAAAAAAAAAAAAAAAAAAACTTAAAAAGAGCATCTAGGTCTAATACCATTTATTTGCTGATGAGGTTTCACATTTCTAACCTTGACCTCTATTCCACATAGCATTGCCTCTGACCAAGGCACTCACTTTATGGCTAAAAAAGTGTGGCAGTGGGCTCATACTCATGAAATTCACTGGTCTTACCATGTTCCCCATTATCCTGAAGCAGCTGGGTTGATAGAGGGGTGGAATGGCCTTTTGAAGTCACAATTACAATGCCAACTAGGTGACAATACTTTGCAGGGCTGGGGCAAAGTTCTCCATAAGGCCGTGTATCCTCTGAATCAGAGTCCAATATATGGTACGGTTTCTCCCATAGCCAGGATTTACGGGTCTAGGAATCAACGGATGGAAGTGGAAGTGGCACCGCTCACCACCACCCCTAGTGACCCACTAGTAAAATTTTTGCTTCCTGTTCCACGACATTACGTTCTGCTGGCCTAGAGGTCTTAGTTCCGGGGGAGGAAAGCTGCCACCAGGATCCACAATGATTTCATTAAACTGAAAGTTAAGATTGCCACCTGGCAACTTTGGGTTCCTCCTACCTTTAAGTCAGCAGGCTAAGAAAGAAGCTACAGGCTGGGTGATTGACCCGGACTATCAAGACGAAACCAGTCTACTACAATGTAGGTAAGAAAGAGGATGCATGGAATATAGGAGATCCATCAGGGCATCTTAGTATTACCATGCCCTGTGATTAAGGTCAGTGGGAAACTACAGCAGCCCAATCCCGGCAGGACTACAAATGACTTAGACCCTTCAGGCATGAAGATTTAAGTCACTCCACCAGGAAAAAAATCACAACCTGCTGAGGTGCTTGCTGAAGACAAAGGGAATACAGAATGGATAGTAGAAGAAGGTAGTCATCAATACCAGCTATGACCACGTGACCAGTTGCAGAATCGAGGACTGTAATTGTGATGAGTATTTCCTCCCTATTTTGTTAAGAACATGACTGTGCATGTGTACACTTGTACTAAGAAATTATCTTCATTTTATTTCCTTTTTCCTTTATCATGTGACGTAAGATTTACAGACTTCATATCAGCATTTAAGTATTGTTAACTTTATGTAATAGTATTTGGGTTGGGGATTGGTGCATTTCTGGTTATACAAAGGATAGTTGTATTATGCTAAGTGTAATTATGACCTTGTTATTGTCCTTATTTGAAGATTATATATGATCTCAGGAGTTGTATATGGGTTCAGGTTGACAAGGGGTGGACTGGTGATGGTTAATATGGAGTGTCAACTTGATTGGATTGAAAGATGCAAAGTATTGATCCTGAGTGTGTCTGTGAGGGTGTTGCCAAAGATTAACTGAGTCAGTGGATTGGGGAAGGCAGATCTACCCTCAATCTAGGTGGGCAAAATCTAATCAGTTGCCAGTGAGGCCAAAATAAAAGCAGGCAGAAGAACATGCAAAGATTAGACTGGCTTAACCTCTGAGCTTACATCTTTCTCCCATGCTGGATGCTTCCTGCCCTCGAACATCAGACTCCCAAGTTCTCCAGCTTTGGGACTCAGACTTGCTTCCTGGCTCCTCAGCTTGCAGATGGTCTATTGTGGGACCTCACCTGGTGATCATGTGAATCAATACTCCTTAATAAACTCCCCTTTATATATACATCTATCCTATTAGTTCTGTCCCTCTGGAGAACCCTGACTAATACAACCCCTCTCCTACTCCAGACACATACAGAAAACTGTGACACTTTCTCATTGATGTCTAACAGGCATAAACTTAATACAATATAAACAGAGCTCTTGATTTTTCACCCTAAACCTGCTCCTCCCTCTGACTTCCCTCACTTGATAAATGGCACCATCCACCCAGTAGCTTGAGCTAAAACCTCGCAGTCAGCTCCAAGGAAAGGAAGGAATCAAGAAATCAAGAAAAAGAGCTGAAACTGAGGAATATCTAATGGGTTTTATCTCCTGGCTAATCTTGTATTCATCAGGAAATGTTCTTGGTTTCACTTCCAGTTTGTCTGCTTGGCTTCATCTTGGCTGCTACCACTCTCAGCCTGCCTCTCCCTTCTCGCTCTGAACTGCTGGAGTAACCTTCTCACAATCCTTCCTGCTCCCGTGCTATTTCTTCTATAGTACACTTTCCACAGAGCAGCTAGAGTGAGACTCTTCCATGCCAATCAAGTCATCTTCCCATCTTGCTCACAGCCTTCTTTTTGAATTTAGCATAAAATCCTAACTTTTTTCCACAGCCTGCAAAGCCCTGCACCATCTGGCCACTGCCCGTATGGCTCAGCTTGGTCTACAAGTCCCCTCTGCAGAGCTGCTCTCCTGCTATTCCAACATCTTTTCTTGATTTGGAGCATTCTAAGTTCCAGGACCCTTTCATGGAGATTCCTCCAATGGAAGTCCCCTTCCACAGCTTGTTTATGTGGCCAACTCATTCCCATCCTACAGATCTGCTTTCAAAACTTTTTCTGACCACCCTACCTAAAGTAGCTTCTCCTGCATCAAAACTCTATCATGTCACCCTGTTCATTTCCTTCACAGCACTTATCACAGTGCAAAATGATCCTAATTATGTATTTTAACTGCTTATTTATTTAATGTCACTATTCTCCCCTTACCTTCCCACCCCCAGACTGGAATGGAAGCTCCCTGAGAGGTTGGACTTTTACTGTCTTGTCACAGCACCTAGAAGAGAACCTGGCACATAGTAGGTGCTCAATCAATATTTATGGAGTAAATGAAAGAAAAATTTTCTGGGAGAGTTAATGAAGTCTTTACAGGGAAGGTGTCTTTTGGGTGAGGGCATGAATAATGAACTAAAATTGGCCAGATTGACATTCAGGTGAGAGAATACCACACATAGGCCGGGCGTGGTGGCTCAAGCCTGTAATCCCAGCACTTTGGGAGGCCGAGATGGGCAGATCACAAGGTCAGGAGATCGAGACCATCCTGGCTAACACGGTGAAACCCCGTCTCTACTAAAAATTACAAAAAACTAGCCGGACGAGGTGGTGGGTGCCTGTAGTCCCAGCTACTTGGGAGGCTGAGGCAGGAGAATGGCGTAAACTTGGGAGGTGGAGCTTGCAGTGAGCCGAGATCCGGCCACTGCAGTCCAGCCTGGGTGACAGAGCGAGACTCCAGCTCAAAAAAAAAAAAAAAGAGAATACCACACATTCTGAGAATTGGGATATAAAGAGAACGGAAGGGAGAGGAGTAGGAGAGAGGTGACGTCAGAGAGCAAGACAGATAAGTAAGTTGGGAACAGAGAATGATAAGAGTTTTACACTGTGCTAAGGAGTTCAAGTTTTATCCCAGAGTGACTGGAGCCAGTGGTTAATTTTGAGCTGTGAGGCCTTCTATGTTAGCTTTCTATTGTTGTCATAACAAATTACCACCACTTAAAGCAACACCTGCAGGTTAGAAGCCTGATGTGGGTCTCAGTGGGCTAAAATAAACGTGTCAGCAGGGCTGTGTTTCTCTCTGGAGCTCTAGGGGAAAATCTGCCCCCAAGCCTATTCAGGTTGTGGGCAGAATCCAGTTCCCTGTGGTTATAGGACTGAGGCCTTGTTTTCTCCCTGACTGCCAAGAGGGTGCTGCTCTTAGCTCGTAGAGCCTGTTTCGGTCCTTGCACTCCAACTCCTCCATCTCAGAGCCAGGAACAGCATATTGCCCTTCTCTCACTTGCTATCTCTCTGACTTCTTCTACTGCATCCCTCTTCTTCCTCTTCATCTCTGTCTGACTTCAGCTAGAGATAGTCCTCTGTTTTTAAGGACTCATGTGATTACACTGGGCCCATTTGGATATCCCAGAATAATTTCTGTATCTTAAAATCAAACGCCTTAATCACTTTGGAATGCAATACAACATATTCAAAGGCTCCAGGGATTAGGGTGCCTTTTGAGGTGTGTGCGGGAGTACTTTATCTTCACATTCTGTGATCACATTTTCTGATTATATAACTCAGCAGGCTGTGTGAGGTAATTGAACCAGAACTGAAGGCGGACAAGACTAGTAATATGGTGACTACTCTAGGTCAATAACAATGAAGGACTGAAATCAAATCAAGAAGGGCTGAACTAAGAAATATTTAATAGATTTTTATTTTCAGATTTGGTAACTGATTAGATGTGGGGATTGTGGCCAGGAAGACTCAGGGATGACTCCTAAGTAGTGTCATTTGGTGAGATAAGGTAAGAAAGAGCAGGTTTGAGGGAAAAATGATACATTTCCTGAGGTATTGAAGATAACTCCACATTTTGTTGAAGAGTTATTCATAATTAGAAAATTACTCAAATGGTTATGTTAATCATTTTCAACATAGTATTCTTTATAAGGGTTCTTAACATATTTAGAGGATATTATTTTAAAACAAAATTAATTGTACGTACTCACTCCTTTCCAGACTGACAAACAGACCTAAATCTTTCTTTGCATAAAGTGCGGATAAGATATGCAAAATCCTTTCTTGTACTTGCTGTGGAAGTAATGCCTGTCTAGCGAATTAAGACATGTAGGTACTGGCATGTAGGTACTTGTTTGTTTGTTCTTAAGAATTTTAAGGAAAGAGAAATCTTTTATTGAGTATTTACTTTTAAACATCTAACTTCATCTTTATAATAAACAAGTAAGAGGGAATTATTTTTATTCTCATGTTCCAGAAAAGGAAACTAAGCCTAAAGAAGGTTATGTAACTTGCCCTAAATCCCAAAAGGAGAAAGTAGTAGAGGTAGAATTCAAACCAGGATTGTCTGATTCCAAACACTTTGCTCTTTACCTGGGGCTACAGGACCTTACTCTTGAAGACCAGAGGAGGAAAGGAACTTCCAGACTTCCACTTAGATGCCTTTACCTTGCAGACTGTTTCTTGATCTCTCTGACTACATCATTTTCTTCTCTTCTGCACACCTCCACATAGCTCCTTTTGGGTACTTACCCACAGTTGTAATTTACTTGTACAGGTAAAGTGTGTCTCTTCTCTCTAGGCTCAAAATATCATACACTAGGTACTGCATGGCCTCTGGTTTACCCTTGAATTCTCAGTTCTTAGCACAGGGCTTGGCACATAGTAGATGCTCAAAAATAATTCGTTCAGTAAATGTGTGCATGCATGAGTTAATCAGTGAATGTCATTTAACTTCTTTACACCTCAAGTCTGTGATCTCTAAAATGAAGTAATCAAGACAGATTAATTTATTTATTCATTCAAAACATTTTTATTTTCGTACTAAATGGTCTGTAGTTCCCTTCAGAGAGACAAAATACAGTAAAAAAAGAAATCTGTACTAGAAGTGTTACATATGTTTACGCCTATTTATAACTATCTATCCATCTATCTTCTATTTATAACATTTTTTCTACCTATAAGTATTAGTTATTACTGGGCTATTAATAAAGACCTTTAATGTTTTAATGTTGGGCAAATTATTAAATATGTGAGAATATTTGAATTCTAATATGTTCTGTTATTGGTGGCATTATCATTGTTGATATTTTGAAATGTATCCTTTTATAGTTGAAGAAATGTTATAGATTTATAAATGCAATTGTGTTAGCTTTATATTTTTTCTTTTTTACTACAAATTCTGTGTTCTTTTTTTGTAATTGAAGCTGATAACATGAAGCATTGAATATAAGAGCTATATTTATATTTATTGTGTCTTATTTATTTATTTATTTATTTATTTATTTATTTTTTGAAGACTTTCACTCTTGTTGCCCGGGGGGCAGTCCAATGGCGCAATCTTGGCTCACCACAGCCTCTGCCTCCTGGGTTCAAGCAATTCTCGTGCCTCAGCCTCCTGAGTAATTGGGATTACAGGCGCCTACCACCACACCCGGCTAATTTTGTATTTTTAGTAGAGATGGGGTTTCACCATGTTGGCCAGGCTGGTCTTGAACTCCTGACCTCAGGTGATCTGCCCACCTCGGCTTCCCAAGTGCTGGGATTACAGGCATGAGCGACCACGCCCGGCCGTTTCTTTCTTATTAGCAGTTCTGTAATTGGAGCTATAGAACGTTACATTTTATTTTCTACAGGCTATTGCTAACACTTTTTCTTTTGCTTACTCTGTCTTAGTGTAAACGTATTTCACTTCCTCAAATCGAAAATTGTAAAACAAAATTTTTTCACTTCATGTGAAGGAAGGTTTATTGTTGTAGCTATTTCATTTACTAAAGCTACTTTAGGCCGGGTGCGGTGGCTCACGCCTGTAATCCCAGCACTTTGGGAGGCTGAGGCGGGCAGATCACGAGGTCAGAAGATCGAGATCATCCTGGCTAACATGGTGAAACCCCGTCTCTACTGAAATTACAAAAAATTAGCCGGGCTTGGTAGTGGGCGCCTGTAGTCCTAGCTACTCGGGAGGCTGAGAATGGCGTGAATCCAGGAGGCGGAGCTTGCAGTGAGCCGAGATCGCGCCACTGCGCTCCAGCCTGGGCGACAGAGCTAGACTCCGTCAAAAAAAAAAGCTACTTTATACATCTAATATTTTACAATATATTAACAGATAACAGTATTTTAAAATACCTTCCAGTAGGTTTATTATAGTTACAATGTACTTATATTGGGATTGATATTTGGGTGACACTCTTTAATGCATAGAAACTGTCTGGTTTGGGTAAGAATACCCACCTCAAGATAATTTACTTTAGCAGTAAAATGCAGCAAGTCTTAGGATAAACAATAACCTCTAAAAAACAGCAATATTTTCACCTGTTATTCTTTATGTGTTGAAAGTGCTGTTGAAAACAATCATTCCAGAATTTTTAAAACAATCTTTTAATAACAGAAAACTGTTCAATACTTGAGTACTTCTTTTGTTTTTCTCTCTCTCTTTTTTTTTTTGAAACAGAGTCTCTCTGTTGCCCAGGTTGGAGTGCAGTGGCATGATCTCGGCTCACTGCAACCTCCACCTCCTGGGTTTAGGGCAGTCTTCTGCCTCAGCCTCCTGAGTAGATGGGATTACAGGTACGTGCCACCATGCCTGGCTAATTTTTGTATTTTTAGTAGATACGGGGTTTCACCGCGTTGGCCAGGCTTGTCTCAAACTCCTGACCTCAGGTGATCCACCTGCCTCGGCCTCCCAAAGTGCTGGGATTACAGGGATGAGCCACCAAGCCTGACCGAGTACTTATTTTCTATAAGATTATATGTTTAGTATTGATGGAGATGGACAAACTGAATGATCCTTTCTTACAAGTATCCTAAACAAGTAGAAAAGAAGCATAGCACAGAATGATTTTGACCTATTGACCTCTGCAACCCATTGGCCAAAGTCTCATGCCTCACTTTCTTTTTCCATAGTAAACTACCAGTGTCAGGGATGTTCTGAATAGTTCAGAGCAATTCCCTGAGACCTGCTCTGGGACACTGAAATTCAGCTGTAACTAGCAGCTACAGGAGAAATCCATTCTCATTTAAGAATATATGGTACCCCCAGCATGCCCCGCGCCGCCGCCGCTGCCGCTGCCGCCGCCGCCGCGGCTTGTGGGCGGGAGGCTGGGGGAGGGTAGCGGACCCGGCGCCGCCGCCATGTTGGGTCTGAAGTGGCTGCTGTAGGTGTCGACGGAGCTAGCGGGCGTGCGGAGCGGGCGACAGCGGCGTGGGATCTGCCTCTCTGCCAGCAGCCGGGAGCGGCGGCGGCGGCGCCATGAGCGGGGGCACCCCTTACATCGGCAGCAAGATCAGCCTCATCTCCAAGGCGGAGATCCGCTGCAAGGGCATCCTCTACACCATCCACACGGAAAACTCCACCCTAGCCCTTGCCAAAGTTCGATCCTTTGGTACAGAAGACAGACCGACAGATCGTCCAATACCACCTGGAGATGAAGTCTTTGAATACATTATATTCCGTGGGAGTGACATTAAAGACCTTACTGTTTGTGAGCCACCAAAACCACAGTGTTCTTTGCCTCAAGACCCAGCTATCCTTCAGTCCTCACTAGGCTCATCGACTTCTTCATTCCAGTCCATGGGTTCTTATGGGCCTTTGGGCAGGATGCCCACATACA
The DNA here is from genome assembly GCF_007565055.1 of Rhinopithecus roxellana. Taxonomy (NCBI): domain Eukaryota; kingdom Metazoa; phylum Chordata; class Mammalia; order Primates; family Cercopithecidae; genus Rhinopithecus; species Rhinopithecus roxellana. The sequence continues at coordinate 73,125,994 of NC_044560.1, read as the reverse complement.
GTCAGTTCAGTCCAAGTTCCTTAGTTGGGCAGCAGTTTGGTGCTGTTGGTGTTGCTGGAAACTCTTTGACGTCCTTTGGAACAGAAACATCAAACAGTGGTACCTTACCCCAAAGTAGTGCGGTTGGTTCTGCCTTTACACAGGATACAAGATCTATGAAAACACAGTTATCTCAAGGTCGTTCAAGCCCTCAGTTAGACCCTTTGAGAAAAAGCCCAACCATGGAACAAGCAGTGCAGACCGCCTGGGCCAACTTACCTGCTCCAGCACCTGTTGGGAGAAGGAGTCCTGTATCAACCAGGCCTTTGCCATCTACCAGCCAAAAAGCAATAGAGAATCAGGAGCACAGGCGAGCTGAAGTACACAAAGTTTCAAGGCCAGAAAATGAGCAACTCAGAAATGATAACAAGAGACAAGTAGCTCCAGGTGCTCCTTCAGCTCCAAGGAGAGGGCGTGGGGGTCATCGGGGTGGCAGGGGAAGATTTGGTATTTGGCGAGATGGGCCAGTGAAATTTGAGAAAGACTTTGACTTTGAAAGTGCAAATGCACAATTCAACAAGGAAGAGATTGACAGAAAGTTTCATCATAAACTTAAATTAAAAGAAGATAAAATTGAGAAACAGGAGAAGCCTGTAAATGGTGAAGATAAAGGAAACTCAGGAGTTGATACCCAAAACAGTGAAGGAAATGCTGATGAAGAAGATCCACTTGGACCTAATTGCTATTATGACAAAACTAAATTCTTCTTTGATAATATTTCTTGTGATGACAATAGAGAACGAAGACCAACCTGGGCTGAAGAAAGAAGATTAAATGCTGAAACATTTGGAATCCCACTTCGTCCAAACCGTGGCCGTGGGGGATACAGAGGCAGAGGAGGTCTTGGTTTCCATGGTGGCAGAGGGCGTGGTGGTGGCAGAGGTGGTACCTTTACTGCCCCTCGAGGATTTCGAGGTGGATTCAGAGGAGGTCGTGGGGGCCAGGAGTTTGCAGATTTTGAATATAGGAAAGACAACAAAGTTGCTGCATAGTCTACAAACAAGTCTCTGAAAATAGGTGAATTTCTAGCTCTTCATGGTCCTGAAAATTGATTTCAGTCTTTGCGAAGAATGAAGAAGTGAATTCGCTGTACATTTGTCACCAGCACTGGGTTTTGTTTATTGTTTGTTTTTCCGCTTAATTTCAAAGATAAAATGCAGTTACTTTTGGGGGTGGAAGGCTCATCTTAAAACATGAGCATTAAATCTATTTGGAATAGCAGAAGGTTAAGTAATTTCTTATGTATAGTTAAACTAAAGCAGTACTTCAGTGGGACTTACAAGTATTTTTTCATCACTGAAAGGTTTTTTTTTATCACTAAATTGTATTTGGCAATTGCAAGTTGCCTGCAGATAGGGCCGTGATACTGTGTTTTGAGCCACAGAAGGTAATGTGTGTGTGTGTGTGCGTGTGTGTGTATGCGCGCGCGTGTATCTCTTTCCTCCTTTCTTTTGGGGAATCCTGTAATATGAGGTAGCTTATTTCGTCAATTAATTAGGGTGCTGGATGGTAGAGAATTTTGTCAGTCAACTATGTACACACAGTAAATACTGTTTCTTAGGCAAAGGTAACTTTTTTATATAGTTGTAAAATTCCATTATATTCCATTGCCAAAGAAACATTAAGAACTTTGTATAGCTGTATAAAAAGCGACTACTTTTTTAAAGAATAAACATTTTAAAGTCAGCAAAAAAAAAAAAAAAAAGAATATATGGTACCAACAGAAAATGATTGGAGGAAAGGGGAGATGTATTGTTGATTTTTTTTCCTGATAATAAAAATGCACTTAAGACACTTAAATAAATGGAGAGCAGTATCATGTTCAAGAACTAGAAAAGTAACATTGTTAAGATGGCAATTCTCCCCAAACTGATCAACAGATTCAATGAAATCCTTAACAAAATCTCAGCAGATTTCTCTTTTTTTTTGGTAGAAATTGAAGCTGACCCTAAAATTTGTACAAAAATACAAAAAAACCTAGAATAGACAAAACAATTTTGAAAAAGATGAAAAATGTTGGAGGACTTTTATATGTTGTTTTTAAATATGCTGTAAAGATACAGTAATCAGCTGGGCACGTTGGTTCACGCCTGTAATCCCAGCATTTTGGGAGGCCGAGACAAGTAGATCACTTGAGGTCAGGAGTTTGAGACCAGCCTGGCCAAAATGGTGAAACCCCATCTTTATTAAAACTACAAAAATTGGCTGGGTGTGGTGGCTAGTGCCTGTAATCCCAGCTACTTGGCAGGCTAAGGCAGGAGAATCTCTTGAATCCGGGAGGTGGAGGTTGCAATGATCCAAGATAGTGCGACTGCCTTCCAGACAAGAGTAAGACTCAATCTCAAAAAAAAAAAAAAGTACCACAATCAAAACAATATGATTTTGCCATAAATGTAAACATATAGATCAATGAAACAGAATAGGGAGACCGAAAATAAATATATGGCTAATTAATTGTTTTTGACAAAGTTGCTGAGCTAAATCAGTAGAAAAGTAATTTTTTTTGTTTTTCGAAAAATGGTGCTGGCATAATTGGCATCTTTATGCAAACAAAACAAAACAACAAGTTGTTTCTTATCTCACCTATACACAAAAATTCACTCAAAATATACAATAAACCCAAATGTAAGAATCTAAAAATGATAGAACTTTCAGAAGAAAATGGGAAAAATCTTTGTGATCTTGAGTTAGGCAATTCCTTAGATATGGTTTTAAAAAGCACAGACAACGTTTAAAATTGAGAAATTTAACTCCATACAAAATTAAAGTATTTGTTATAAGGACACCATGTTAGTCCATTTGTACTGCTATAACAGAATATCCAATTCTGGGTTAATTTATAAATAAGAGAAATTTGTTTTCTCACATTTCTGGAGGCTGGGAAGTACAAGAGTAAAGCATCTGCATCAGTTGAGGGCCTTCTTGCACAAATAATAATAATAACACATTACTATTATAATTACAAACACCGTTTTAAAAAGTACCATACTGTGAGAAAATATTTACAACATACAATCAATGACAAAGATTAATATCCACAGTGTTTTTAAAAACACATTTAAAATGACAATAGAATAACTAAAATATTTAGAAACTAGATAAATTTCTAAAGGGCAAAAATCACTCTCATACTGCTAGGAGCACATTATCACATTCCCTTCTAGTCTTGTTTTAACACATATTTTAAATAATAATTTTAGGAGCCTGGAGTTTTTTTGAATTATTTGATGAAAGGCCGTATAAAATCCAATGCTTGGCTACGCTAGGTGGCTCACACCTGTAATCGCAGCATTTTGAGAGGATGAGGTGGGCGGATCACTTGACGTCAGGTGTTTGAGACCAGTCCAGCCAACATGATGAAACTCTGTCTCCACTAAAAACACAAAAATTAGCAGGGCATGGTGGCAGGCACCTGTAATCCCAGCTACTTGGGAGGCTGAGGCAGGAAAATCATTTGAACCCGGCGGGTAGAGATGGCAGTGAGCTGAGATTGCACCACTGCACTCCAGCCTGGATGACAGAATGAAACTCCATCAAAAAAAAAAAAAAATCAAATGCTTAGTTATAACATGAAAGGAAAAGACTTCTGGCTGATAATAATGAGTAAAAGGATACATTTCTTCCATATGAAATGCAGTGAATAACAAATACATATTTATTTTCACCACTACTCCTTTCCCTTTGTGTCTGTAATTAGCGCTTCACCTAAGAAATGCTCCCAGCCTCCTCTTTCTCAGGTCTTTTTTTAATCAGTTAATATAGAGCTAAGAAGTCAAAAGATCCTGGATCCTTACTTTGCTCAAGGAATTGTGCTGGTATGGGTGGGCATTTAGTGGTGACCAAAAAATGACAGCCTTACAGAGTCTCTATCTGGAGGGGAAGTTAGGCATTATATATAATAAATAATTTATTTATAATAAATAGTACATAATTGAATAAGTAATTAAATCACTACAAGACCTGAGACTAAATCTGAACCCTGCTCTCACTAGTTAATGTCTAAAATGTAAGCCTACTTAAATGTAAGCATTATATCTTGTATGTACCTTTATCCCTATAATGTTCTGTATTTCCTGGTCCCCAGTTCAGCCCTTCCTCCATCATCTATCTTTTAAGACCTCTCTGTCCGACTTCTGTATTTACTCTAACATCAGTAAACTGGCCTACATTCTCATACTTATCCTTCTCATACTGATGATTTAATATTGTAGTTCATTGACACTCAGGCCTAGCCCCCTTCCCTTTCTAGAAGCTCTCCCTGAGTGAGCTCATTCATGTCCATAGTTGTGATCTACATCCTTACAGCTCCCAATTTTCTATTTTCTATCTTCAGCCCTTGAGCCTCAGACCTGTATACACAATTGCCTACTTGACATTTCTACACATAGTTATCTTAAATTCAACATTTCCCAAATTAAATTTGTGAGTTTCAACTGCCCCATCCAAAAACAAACAAACAAACAGGAAGAAGGAAGGAAGGAAAAAAAATGATACCATAATCCATTCAGTTTATAAGCTAGAAACACAGGAATCATTATTGCTCATTCTCTCTTTCCTCCTCCAACCCTCATTCTAGATTGAAATAAATTAATAAGTACATTAAGAGTCTGGAAGATAGGAATCAATATGTCAGCTTAGCTACTGAGAAAAGTCCAGGTTGAAGAATGTGACTTAGGTGTGTGGTAAAAATCATCTTCCTAACTCTGAACTCCAGCTTTAGGAAGATTAACCTACCCTGTCCCTGATGACACTGAAATACCACAGCCCTCTCCCCACAAAAACAGGCTCTTCATTAAAAAGTCTGACCTCTATGCAGACTGAAAACACACACTCCTGCAGACAGGCCAGTGCTAAAGAAAAGGCAGGAAGACCTGAGCCTCTCAAACTCAGTTACTGTCCCAAAGTCATTAATCACATGGAAGGAGCAAGAAGCCAGAAAAATATAAAGAAAATTTCTCTTCATGGAAACCAGAGGAATCCCCTCTCAATACAACGCAATACTAAAGCCTATTGATTTTATGTCCAAAATATCTCTGACAACATTACCTTCTCTCCTTTTCTATTACTACTTCCCTGATTCAAGCTAACATCATCTCTCACCTAACCCTCTGCAATAGACTTCTCACCATTTTAACTATGAAAACATCCATTTTTACCTCCTTTCAATCTTTTTTCCATGCATCATCCACAGTGATATTTTCACAATGCTAATCTGATCATATTTTTTTTCTTTTCATCTTTTCTACTTCCTCTCTTAAGCATGGCTCTTAGCATAAAGACCCAAATTATTTGCAAAGTCCTCAATGCCTTGTAAAGTCTGGCTCCATCTACTGTTGCAGCCTCATTTTATACGTGTATGTATTAGTCAGGGTTCCCTAGAGGGCAGAACTAATAGAATACACACACACACACACACATACACACATATATATTTACTAAGTATTAACTTACATGATCACATGGTCCCACAATAGGCTGTCTGTAAGCTTGAGGAGTAAGGAGAGTCAATCCAAGTCTCAAAACTGAAGAACTTGGAGTCCAATGGTTGAGGACAGGAAACATCCAGCACAGGAGAAAGACGTAGGCTGGGAGGCTAGGCCAGTCTTGCCTTTTCATGTTTTTCTGCCTGCTCTATATTCGCTGGCAGCTTATTAGATGGTGCCTACCAGAATAAAGGTGGGTCTGCCTTCCCCAGCCCACTGACTTAAATGTTAATCTCTTTTGGTAACACTCTCACAGACACATCCAGGAACAATACTTTGCATCCTTCAATCCAATCAAGTTGACACTCAGTATTAACCATCACAAGTCCATCCCTTGTCAACTTCAACCCACACACAACTCCTGAGATCATACATAATCTTCAATAAAAACAATAGTAACATCATATTTATGCCTAACATAATACAGCTATCCTTTGCACAACCAGAAATGCACCAATCCCCAACCCAAATACTATTACATAAAGTTAATGATACTTAAAGACTGACATAAAGTGAATGCATCTTATGTCATTAAGCAGAAAGGAAATAAACTGAAGATATTTTCTTAGTACAAGTGTATACATGCACAACCATTTTTTAACAAAAGAAGGAGATACTCATGACAGTTATAGTCCCTGTTTCTGCAGCTGGTCACATGGTCGTAGCTGGTATTGATGACTACCTTCTTTTACTATCCATTCTGTATTCCCTTTGCCTTCAACAAGCACCTCTGCAGGTAGTGTTTTTTTTCCTAGTGGAGTGACTCAAACCTTCATTCCTGAGGGGTGTGGGTTATTTGTAGTCCCACCTGGATTGGGCTGTTATTGTTTCCCATTGACCTTTATCACAGGGCATAGTAATACTAAGAGATGCCCTAATGATCTCCTGTATTCCATACTCTTCCTTAACTCCGTTGTGGAGTAGTAGACTGACTTTATTTTGGTAGTCCAGGTCAATCACCCCAGCCAACACTGTAACTCCCTTTTTAGCCTGTTGACTTAAAGGTAGGAGGAGCCCAGAGCGTCCGGGTGGCAATCTTAACCTCCAGTTTAATGGAATTGTTATTGTGTCTCCTGGTGGCAGCATTTCTCCCTCTGGAACTAAGACCTCTAGGCCAGCAGAAAGTAATGTCACGGGAACAGAAAGCAAAAATGTTGCTAGTAGGTCACCAGGGGTGATGGTGAGCGGTGCCACTTCCATTTCCATCCCTTGATTCCTGGACCTGTGAATCCTGGCTATGGGAGAAACAGTACCATATATTGGACACTGATTCAGAGCATACACGGCCTTCTGGAGAACTTTGCCCCAGCCCTGCAAAGAATTGTCACCTAATTGGCATTGTAATTGTGACTTCAAAAGGCCATTCCATTGTTCTATCAATCCAGCTGCTTCAGGATGTTGGGGGAACATGATAAGACTAGTGAATTCCACGAACATGAGCCCACTGCCGCACTTCTTTAGCACGAAGTAAATGCCTTGGTGAGTGGATGTCCATGTTGCTGAGCCCATGTGTAACCTCCATCCCTGCCACCATGGCCACTTTGTTCATGGGCCCATTGGGTGATGACAGGGTTGGTTGGGGAAAGAGGCTGAGTGGCGTCCACAGAATGGGTCATCCTATTTACTTTATTATTAAAATCCTCCTCTGCTGAGGTCACCTGTTGGTGAGCACTTACATGGGATACATATATCTTCACAGTTTTTGACCACTCAGAGAGATCCATCCACATGCCTCTTCCCCAAATTTCTTTGTCACCAATATCCCAATCGTGCTTCTTCCAAGTCCCTGACCATCCAGCCAAACTATTGGTTACAGCCCATGAATTAGTGTATTATTGCATATCTGGCCATTTCTCCTTCCATGCAAAGGGCACAACAAAGAGCACTGTTCAAATTTCTGCCCACTGGGAAGATTCCCCTTCACTGCTGTCCTTCAGGGATGTCCTAGAAGGGGGCTGTAGTGCTGCAGCTGTCCACTTTTGGGTAGTGCCTGCATATCATGCAGAACCATGTAACCAGGCCCTAGTCTTCTCTTCCTCTGTCAACTCACCATAGGGAACTCCCCATGAGGCCATCTATGCAGGCTAGGGAAGAGAAGGTGTGGTGGCAGGAGAGGAGACCATGGGCATTTGAGTCACTTCCTCATGTAACTTACCTGTGCCTTCAGGATTTGCTTGAGCCTGATCATATATATACCACTTCCATTTCATGATGGAATACTGCTGTGCACAACCCACTTTATAGCTAGATGGGTCAGAAAACACCCAGTTCATGATGGGCAATTCCAGTCATGTGGTGACTTAATTACCCATAGTCAAAGGTTCAGTTTCCACCAAAGTCCACTAACAAGCCAACAGCTGTCTCTCAAAAGAAGAGTAGTTATCTGCAAAAGATGGCAGAGACTTGCTCCAAAATCCTAGAGGTCTCCATGTGATTCACTTATGGGGACCCGCCAAAGGTTCCAGACAGCATCCCTATCTGCCACTGACACCTCAGGTACCATCTGATCTGCTGGGTCATGTGGCCCAAGTGGCAGAGCAGCTTGCACAGCAGGCTGGACCTGTTGCAGAGCCTTCTTCTGTTCTGAACTCCACTCAAAACTGGCAGCCTTTTGGGTCACTCGATAAATATGCTGGAGTAACACACCCAAATGAGGAATGTGTTGCCTCCGAAATCCAAATACGCCCACTAGATGTTGTGCCTCTTTCTTGGTTGTGGAAGGGGCCAAATGCAGCAAATTATCCTTTACCTTAGAAGGAGTATCTTGACAGGCCCCACACCACTGAACTCCTAGAAATTTTACTGAGGTAGAAGATCCCTGAATTTTAGTCAGTTTTATTTCCCATCCTTTGGTATGCAAATGTCTCACCAATAGGTCCAGTGTGTTTGCTACTTCTTGCTCACTGGATCAGATCAGCATACTGTCATCAATGTAATGGATCAGTGTGGCTATCTTGCAGAAGCAAGAAACAATCAAGGTCTCTCTTAATAACATTACGACACAAAGCCTGAGCATTGATATACCCCTGAGGTAGGACAGTAAAGGTATATTGCTAGTCTTGCCAGCTGAAGGCAAATTACTTCTGGTGGGCCTTATGGACAGGAATGGAGAAAAAGGCATTTGCCAAGTCAATGACTGCATGCCAGGTACCAGGAGATGTGTTAATTTCCTCAAGCAATCAAACCACATCCAGTACAGCAGCTGCAATTGGGGTCATCACTTGGTTAAGCTTACAATAACCCATTGTCATTCTCCAAGATCCATCTGTCTTCTGCACAGGCCAAATGGAAGAGTTGAATGAGGATGTGGTGGGAATCATCACCCCTGCATCTTTCAAGTTCTTGATGGTGGCACCAATCTCCGCAGTGCCTCCGGGGATATGATATTGTTTTTGATTTACTATTTTTCTAGGTAGAGGCAGCTCTAATGGGTTCCATTTGGCCGTTCCCACCATAGTAGCCCTCACCCTACCAGTCAGGGAGCCAATGTGGGGGTGCTGCCAGCTGCTAAGTATGTCTATGCCAATTATGCATTCTGGCACTGGGGAAAGACCACAGGATGAGTCTGGGGACCCACTGGACCCATTGTAAGTCAGACCTGAGCTAAAACTCCATTAATTACCTGACCTCCATAAGTCCCTATTTTAGTTGGAGGACAACAATGACATTTTGGGTCCCCTGGAATCAACATCAGCTCAGAGTCAGTGTCCAGTATTCCCCCAAATGTCTGATCATTTCCCTTTCCCCAGTGCACAGTTACACTGGTAAAAAGCCAGAGGTCTCCTTGGGGAAGGATGGGAGAAAGATTCAGCTACATAAATTGTCAGTAATGTAGCAGGGTCTTTCCTCAAGGGGACCCAGCCTCCCTTTCATTTTAGGGGTTCTGGGTCTGTAAACTGGCTCAAGTCTGGACATTGATTGAGAGACCATGATTCTCTGTTTTTATAATTCAAATTAGTCTTTTGTCCATTCCACCTAGAATTTTTCTCCTTATATAGATTAAGTAGGAATGCAGTAGGCTTCCTATCAATTTCACTTCTAGGAACACCATGATTAATTAGCCAATGACAGAGCTCTACACGAGTCAGACTATTCCGATTGCTGCTTTGCCTCTGCTGTCCATTATGGTAGCTACGTCCTCCTTGCCTTTGATGGTGGAGTGCTACAACTTGGCCCCTGCCACCTCAGAATCCAATTATTTATATTTAAATTTAAACTGTGGTTCCCACTGTTAGATCTGACATAGAGAGAAGAGCAATTACAGGGCTCTTCAAAGATACAGGTGCTGCCCTCACAAATCTATTTCACAAGGCATTGGCCAGGGGTATATCTTCTGAACGCTTCCAGCTGGAATGAGTAGGTCTAAAGTGACTAATCCACTCCACCATCCCAATCTCCTCAAGCCTTTGGATCCCTTCCTCTATATTAAACCAAGCGAGATCAGGCATTTCCAGCTCACTCACAGTGGGCTATCTTTTAATCCATGTTTCAGCTAACCAAGCAAATAAACTACCAGAGCCTTTTTTTTTTTTTTTTTTTTTGAAACAGAGTTTCGCTCTTCTTGCCCAGGCTGGAGTACAATAGCGTGATCTCAGCTCACTGCAACCTCCACCTCTCAGGTTCTAGCCATTCTCCTGCCTCAGCCTCCCAAGTAGCTGAGATTACAGGTGCCTGCCACCATGCCTAGCTAATTTTTGTATTTTTAGTAGAAACAGGGTTTCACCATGTTGGCCAGGCTGGTCTTGAACTTCTGACCTCAGGTGATTCACCTGCCTCGGCCTCCCAAAGTGCTGGGGTTATAGGGGTGAGCCACTGCACCTGGCCCAAATAAATGCTTTAATTTTTTTTCTTTGAGATGACTCACTTCAATCTCCACCTCCTGGGTTTAAGCAATTCTCATCTCTCAGCCTCCCAAGTAGCTGGGACTACAGGTGCATGCCAGCATGTGTGACTAATTTTTTTATTTTTTGTAGAGATGGGGTTTCATGATATTGGTCAGGCTGCTCTCTAACTCCTGACCTCAGGTGATCCAACCGCCTCCGTCTCCCAGAGTGCTGGGATTACAGGCATGAGCCAACACGCCCAGCCAGAACCTTTTTTTTTTTTGAAATGGAGTTTCACTCTTGTTGCTCAGGCTGGAGTGCAATGGTGCAATCTCGGCTCACTGCAACCTCTGCCTCCCAGGTTCTAGCCATTCTCCTGCCTCAGCCTCCCAAATAGCTGGGATTACAGGCACCCGCCACCATGCCCAGCTAATTTTTGTATTTTTAATAGAAACGGGGTTTCACCATGTTGGCCAGGCTGGTGTTGAACTCCCGGCCTCAGATGATCCTCCCGCCTCAGCTTCCTAAAGTGCCAGGATTACAGGCGTGAGCCACCGCGCCCAGACTGCCAGAACCTTTTTTAACTCCCTGAGCTGCAACATTAAATGCAGAGTCCCTAATTAGGTGGGCCCAGATCAATAAATTCAGCCTGATCCAATTCTTTTTTTTTTTTTTTTTTTTTTGAGACAGTGTCTGGCTCTGTCGCCCAGGCTGGAGTGCAGTGGCCAGATCTCAGCTCACTGCAAGCTCCGCCTCCCGGGTTTACGCCATTCTCCTGCCTCAGCCTCCGGAGTAGCTGGGACTACAGGCGCCCGCCACCTCACCCGGCTAGTTTTTTTATTTTTGTATTTTTTAAGTAGAGACGGGGTTTCACCGTGTTAGCCAGGATGGTCTCGATCTCCTGACCTCGTGATCCACCCGTCTCGGCCTCCCAAAGTGCTGGAATTACAGGCTTGAGCCACCACGCCTGGCCCTGATCCAATTCTTTTTTCCTTCTACAATTATCCCATATCCTTGATATCCATTCCCATGCCTGTTCTTTGGATTTCTGTTATGAATTAGAGAACTCAAGCAGTTCTTTTCGAGCGTGGTGCACCTCCTTATGGGTCACACTCTCAACCTCGCTGCTAGGGGCTAGGGGCCTGCAGGCACTTTAGTCTAGTCATAGGTCCTAAAAGCAAATGGGGCTGTTGGGGGTGGCTTCTGAGGAAAATCAACATTATTTTGCCTGGCAACTGTCTCAGGGGAGGCCATCACTCTTCCCTCGGGCAGTGTAAGGTTTATCTCCTTAGACAAAGGTGGAAAGGCTGAGGGCAGCATGGGTCAGCAAGGGGATGTTGCCACTACTGGGATGGGGAAGCTGTTTCTTCTGGCAAACAAGGTTCATCAGAGTTTACAAACTCAGTGTCCCCAGCTTCATCAGGGACCTCCCACACGTCCCCATTCCAAGTTTCAGGGTCCCATTATTTTCCAATCAATGCCTTCACTTTAACAGTAGACACCTGGCCAGGCTGTGCATGCACCTTTCATTGCAGGTCAGCCACTCGCATGATAAGAGCTTGTGTCTGTTTTTCCACAATTTCAGTTCTTTCTCTACAGGAGATAAGACTCTCACTTAGGGCAATCTTAGCAGAGTTGAGGCTCAGTATCTGCCTCTAAAGCCAGGATACAGAATCCCTGAGTTCATCATTTTCTTTCATCACTTTGTCCACTGAACTTAGGAGTAACCAACCAGCTCCATTATGTTCCTTGGTTCAAAGGTATTATATATAGGGTCACTAATCTCCTTGCCTCTCACAAGCAGTGAATCAGGAGTGTCAAATGCATTTATTTTGCATAACTCTATAAGCAGTTCTTGCCAAGGACTATCAGTGTTCTCCATACTATTAGAAGTAGAGTCCTTAGCATTTTTTCAGGTCTAACCATATTAAGCAGCTAACTCCAGAAACCCCTAAACCAATGAAAGAACTCCATCCTTAATATTCTGTTTCTCTCAAAACCCACTCCTGGTACCAAAATCTGTATTAATCAGGGTTCCCTAGAGGAACAGAACTAATAGGATATACATATGAGAAATATATAATAAACTCCTATATGTATATATAGGAGTTTATTATATATAAATTTATTATATATATAATAATATATGTTTATTATATATATTTATTATATATATAAACTCCTATATATGTATATAGGAGTTTATTAAGTGTTAACTTACACAATCACAAGGTCCCACAATAGGCTGTCTGCAAGTTTGAGGAGCAAGGAGAGCCAGTTTCTGTCTCAAAACTGACGAACTTGTAACTTGTAGTCTGATGTTCGAGGACAGGAAGCATCCGGCGGAGGGGGGGAAGATGTAGGCTGGGAGGCTAGGCCAGTCTCAGCTTTTCACGTTTTTCTGCCTGGTCTATAGTTGCTGGCAGCTGATTAGATTGTACCCACCAGATTAAGGGTGGGTCTGCCTTCCCCAGCCCACTGATTGAAATGTTAATCTCCTTTGGAAACACTCTCACAGACACACTCAGGAACAATACTTTGCATCCTTCAATCAAGTTGACACTCAGTATTAACCATCACAGGGTGCCCTTGCTTTTTGATCTCCAGTTACACTGGCCTTCTTTCAGGTTTTGAGTGCATCTAAATCTCTCCTGACCCAGGGCCTGTAATATGCTGGCCCCTTACAGAAACTAATTACCTGACCAGGCACAGTGGCTCATGCCTGTCAGCCCAGCACTTTGGGAGGCCAAGGCAGGCAGACCACCTGAGGTCAGGAGTTCAGGATCAGCCTAGCCAACATGGTGACACCCCGTCTCTACTAAAAACAAAAAAATTAGCCGGGCGTGGTGGCGCATGCCTGTAATCCCAGCTACCCGGGAGGCGGAGGCTGCAGTGAGCCAAGATTGCACCACTTCACTCCAGCCTGGGCGACAGACAGAGCGAGACTCCACCAAGAAAAAAAAAAAAAAAAAGAGAGAGAGAGAAAGAAAGAAACTAATTTCCTTCTCCCAATTCATCATTAACTCCTGCTCACCCTTCTGGTCTAGGTCGATCATCATTTCCTTGGGGATGACTTTTCTGTGCTACCAAGTCCTTTCAAAGCGTCATGTACTTCTATTTCATAGCACTTTTTATACTTAAAATTTGTATTTACATGTGTGATTATTTGATAGTTTCTGTCTCTTCCATTTGGCTCTAAGCTATATGAGGGAAGGCATTATGTCTCTATTTCTTCACTAATACATATCCCTAGTTCCAGATACAGTACCTCGGCCATATTAGGTTCTTTTTTTTTTTGTTTTTTGAGACAGTATATCACTCTGTTATCCAGTCTGGAGTGCAGTGGCATGATCACAGCTCACTGCAGACTTGATTTCCCAGGCTCAAGCAATCCTCCCACTTCTGCCTCCTGAATAGCTGGGACTACAGGAACATACCACCACCCCCGACTGATTATTGTATTTTTTGTAGAGATGGGGTTTCACTATGTTGCTCAGACTGGTCTTGAACTCCTGGACTCAAGAAATCCACCTGCCTTTGCCTCCCAAAGTGCTCTGATTACAGGCATGAGCCACCGGGCCCGGTCTCCAAGGTAGGTTCTTGATAAATGTCTGTAATATTGAAACACAGGGATTAGAGGGGGGTTAGACCTAGAGTGATGGGTTGTGGAGGTTTCACTGAGGAAGTGATCTTTAAGTGATAATTAAAGCATGACTAGAAGTAGTTAGGTTAAGAAGAGAGCAAAGCATTTCAGGCAGAGGAAACACGTGGGGAAACTTGTGAGATAAGCAATAGACTGTATAGTGAATCCCAGGAAAGGAAAGTTTCACAATGACTGGAGCTGAAAGAGAGACAGCTTGGGAAAGAATGTGGAATTTATCCTAAGGGGAAAGAGAAGCCTTTGGAGGGTTTTAAACAAAGTGTTAACATGGACAGATCTGCATTTTCTGGCTGCTGTATAAAGACTGGATTGTATGGGAGAAAAGAGGCCTAAATGTGGGGAGACATTACCATAGCCCAGGTCGATTATGGTAGTGGCAATGAGGATAGGGAAATGAATAGACTTGAGACATTCATGTCTAAGAGGTGGAAGGAATAGACTTCATGACTGATTAAATGTGATGATTGAGGAAGAGATTGGAGTCAGGAATGACTGCTGGGTTTTAACTTGGACAGCACTAGAGTGGATGGTGCGCTACTGAGACTGGGAACACTGGAAAGGGCTTGGAAAGGAAATTAGTTAGTTTTGGACAATTTAATTTTGAAATATTCTTAAGGCACCCAAATGAAGATATTCACAAAATAACGGGAAATATGAGTCTGTCAGAAATAGGAGTAGTTCACGAGAGATCTGACATGGAAATAAAAATTTGGAATTTAGCATTTAAGTGGTAATTGAAACCCTAGGACACTTGGTAATAGATGAGATGTCTAAGGAGAGTATATAGAGTAGGAAAACAACTCAGGCAGTCTTGAGCAATTTCAACATATAACAGTCGAGGTGAAGGACACCACAAAGGAGACTGGGAAGAACTTAAGAGAGAAACTGCAGAGAAACGGGGAGAGTGCTGTGCTGCAGAAGTCAAAGGAATACAGCATTTTTAGGAGGAAGTATCCTCTTATATTGACATTCCGTTTCTACCATCTACATCTTAGTTTCTTGGAAGAAGCTCACCTAAAATATTTTTCACCTACTGAGCCTTTTTTATTCCATTTTCCTGAAATATCCGCCCTCCTTTCTCTGCTTTGAGAAAAAGAAAACAAAGTTTTATTCCATAACTATCTCTGAGAGCATCTTTCACATTTTACTGTATTCAGCTGTTTTCAAGACTGTCTTCCTTTTTGCATCATGACCAGTACAACGCCAGGCACACAGGGGGAATTCAATGAATGTTATTTGGAACATTCGTTATATATAATATTAAGAATATCTGTTATTTATTAAATGTTTACTGTTTCTGGGTACCTGTGCTACTATTGGGTTTATAATAGCTTTTTAAAAGTCTTATAAAAAAATCTGTGAGGGGTATGATTATCCCCATTTTATAGATGAGGACGCTGAGTCTAAGAAAGAAAAGCAACTTCTCTAAAGTCACACAGTAAGTTGCAGAGCTGCAATTCACAAACAAGACTGCCTGATTCCAAAGTCCGTGCTTTTAACCACCACCTCTCCCAAGAGAAGTAAACATTCACATTTTCCAGACATCTGTGGAAGAGACATTTTTGAACTGGCAGCTTTCCCAATTCATCTCAAATCATAGCACATAAGCAACAGCCTGCTCTCATTCCAAGAATGCTTTATTCTGGGTCTGACTGAGCCCCTACTGTGCTGCCTTCCCTACCTGCAAAATAATAGATTTTTCATTTATCCACTCACCTAAGCTGCCTGCCTGAGCAGATTCTGGCTTCCTAACCAGGAGGTCTCTCTTCAGATCAGTACTCTAATTCCATTTTTCCCTTCCTAATAGTTCTTTGTCCCAATTGATTCATAGGATTACTTAAGAATCCTTTGCTTGAAGTGCCCATAATGGTTTCTTATTTATCAACTCTTAGTGTTGAGCTATAGTCAGCATAATAGAATGGAAGCTTCACAGGGACAGGGACCTTGTCAGTTTTGTTTATAGTATTGTGCCGAGGATCCTAAACAGTGTGATTCCTGGGACCCAGTAGGCACACAATAGATAATGGCTGACTGAATTAGTATGTCAGTGATGGAATCACAAACTTGGCTCTTACAGCAATTTAGGTATCTTGCACTCTGGCACTTTGCAGAGAGAAATCATAAACTCATAGATGCCAGGAGAAAAACTACTTCCACGACGGTTTGCCTGAAGACTCTGCAGGCCAATCTTTCAAGATACAAGCAAACCTAAGGGTGGGTGAGGGGAGGCAGAGTAGGTTGCCTTGGGGAAGAGGGGAAATTCTTCACAAGTCACCATAGATAATTCACAAAGCAATCTGTCTTAAGGGTTATTTGTGTAAGTATTCTCCAATTATTTATCAAAATAAAAAGTACTGAGAGCACACTTATAATAATAATAAGCCTAAGAATTCCTTATCTCAATAGTTAAGCTTCCAAAAACTAGGGGAAATGATGAATTCCAGCATCAAACCTTCTTCACTTTTAAGAGGCTGATTCATGAATCTGCTCTTACTTTCTGTTACTATTTCAACTATTCATCCTAGCAAGTATACTCGCAGGCACGATACTGATATTTGGCTACATGTATACTTTACACTTAGGGATGATGATTATCCTGGGATTTCTAGCCAGATTACTTACGATGGCTATATAGAGAATCTGTGCATTGACCTGGTTTAGGGAAGTATCTGGCACATGATTTCTTTTCCTATTAAAAAGTCACGGCCAGGCACAATGGCTCCTGCCTGTAATCCCAGCACTTTGGGAGGCCGAGGCCGGCAGATCACGAGGTCAAGAGATCGAGATCATTCTGGCCAACATGGCAAAACTCCGTCTTTACTAAAACTACAAAAATTAGCTGGGTGTGGTGGTGTGTGTCTGTAGTCCCAACTACTCAGGAGACTGAGGCAGGAGAATTGCTTAAACCCGGGAGGTGGAGGTTGCAGTGAACTGAGATCACACCACTGCACTCCAGCCTGGCAACAGCAGAGAGAAACTCCATTAAAAAAAAAAAAAAAATTCACTATTTTTGGCCAGGTTTGGTGGCTCACACCTGTAATCCCAGCACTTTGGGAGGCTAAGGTGGGTGAACCACTTGAGGCCAGGAGTTTGAGACCAGCCTGGACAACATTGTGAAACCTTGTCTCTACTAAAAATACAAAAGTTAGCCAGGCCTGATGGTGGGTGCTTGTAATCCCAGCTACTTGGGAGGCTGAGGTAGAAGAGTTTCTTGAACACAGGCAGTGGAGGTTGCAGTAAACTGAGATTGCACTACTGCACTCCAGCCTGGGCGACAGAGAGAGACTCCATCTCAAATAAACAAACAAAAAATTCACTATTTTTATAGTGATAGAGAGATTAACACTTTGTCTCTTTAGGGATATTGCAGGCAGACCTCCTAACTCCATTTTGTTCCTTTTTGGGAAAGTCTCCTTGTCACAAGAAAACTTCTATCGGGGCTATTGCATGACCCTTTCATTTTTATGCACGATGCAAAAAATTGTTGCTTTTTTTGTTTCTAGTGCTTCTTTGCAACATTTTTTTCACATTAGTCAGATTGGTTATCACTGCTCATTTCCAAAGCCTACTGCCAAACTCATCAATTTCTATTCCCAACCTTTAGGCATTTGGTTTTTTCACCTTTTCACTAAAAGAAATATCCCATATGCATTCATGCACATTTTAAATTTTTTTAGGCTAACAACAGAAGAGAAAAGAACATGTATATGTCTGTCTTTTCCTCTTTATTACTGTTTAGTATTCTCTTCTGGTGGTGCCCTCAAAGACAGAATATGCTGTCCCAGAATCATAATTTCATATGGGATTTCCTAGTATACTCAAAACAGACATAATGGTAGAAAGAAACTTTTACGTTTCTATCTCCCTTTAAAGCAAATGTGATTCCTATCTTTACATTCTCTCTTTCTTCCCCTGCCTGGGGTGTGTATGTGTGTGTGTGTAAGCACACAACTGCAGATATTTGAGTATTATGTATCTGATATATCTCTTTAAAGAGGATAAAGAGATACACTTCCATTTGATGTAACAGTGATACATTATTTAATATGTACAGATTTTCTAATAATCTGTTATCCAAACTGTGGGTGAGATAGCAATTGAGCATTCATCTTTAATGAAAAGTCATTGTGAAAGTTTATTGAATTTCAAAGAAAGAAAACACCTAAACCTATTATCTGACAGCATACTAGGTAACTGTGAACATTTCCTTGGGCCCTCAGGTCTCTAGTTACAGATCCTACAAATTCAGTGTTGGTCACACACCTCTCCCAACTTTTAATAACCACAGTAGGCTGGGTGCAGTGGCTCAAGCCTGTAATCCCAGCATTTTGGGAGGCTGAGGTGGGCAGATGACGAGGTCAGGAGTTTGAGACTAGCCTGGCCAAAATGGTGAAACCCCGTCTCTACTAAAAATACAAAAATTAGCCATGTGTGGTGGTGCATGGTTGTAGTCCCAGCTACTCAGGAGGCTGAGTAAGGAGAATCGCTTGAACTCGGGA
The DNA here is from genome assembly GCF_007565055.1 of Rhinopithecus roxellana. Lineage (NCBI taxonomy): Eukaryota > Metazoa > Chordata > Mammalia > Primates > Cercopithecidae > Rhinopithecus > Rhinopithecus roxellana. Next base: position 73,107,489 of record NC_044560.1, on the reverse strand, counting down.
GGCAGAGGTTGCAGTGAGCTGAGATCACACCACTGCACTCCAACTTAGGCAACAGAGCAAGACTCTGTCTTGGAAAAAAATTATATGTGTACATATATATATACATATCCACAATAAAAAGGAGGAATGTGACATGGGTCAAGCTTGAAAATGGGCACTTGCAATGAGGCCACCTTGATTATTAATGGTCAAGTGATGTGTGGCTGATATGAGTCCCAGGGACACCTATGCTTGGGAAGTGTACAGTCCTCTGAGGTCTGCAAGTGATCAGTGTTAGATCCTGTGGGAGGATGTTGCATATTCAGACATGTAAGCCTGAAAGCATGGATCATGTATATTTGGACTATCATATATTCAGTGCCATTTGATACTTCACACCTGTGTTAAAGGGTCTCAATAGATAGCTGTTGAATGAATGGATAAAAAATGTCTTGGCATGTCTGACAAAATGGTGGAGCAGATGCCATAGAAATGTGAGTGCTCAAGAGATTAAAGAAACTTCTGGGAGATGAGATGTGTTCAGAGAAAAAAGAGGACTGTGTCTGTCTGCCTGTACTATTGACATGTGCTAGAGAAAAATTACACAATGATACGGAAGTTGTATTACCATAGATTCTTGGTCCCCAATATCAACAGAACCTCCAGCTCTATTCAAATGCCAAGAGTTCTGGGTCTGGGTTCTCCAGCAGCTATTTCAAACCTACTCCACCTTCTTCAAGCCTTCTGCCAATCTATTTTAGGTCATTTGTGCAGAAAGCTTTGCTGCCAATCTTACCAACAAAATAGACAGCATTTGAGCAAAGAAATAGATCATCTGCCTGATACCCCATGTTGAAATATGTCAAACGGGAGTGTTATCTGTCTGTCCAAGTGTACTCTGAATATCCTTCCTATTCCGCCACTACAAGAAACTGTCTCCTTCCATTCTCTCTCTTTAAAAAAATTTTAAAGAGTTTTATTCAAACTATTGTATATTGTAACAATAAACAGTACTATTAAAAATGTACAATTTCATAAGTTTTGACATGTATCTACACTTGTATATGTGTATACATATATACACACATATATATGTATCTGCACATATATCTGCCTGTATTAGACAGATCAAATGGCTGTCAAGAATCCCAGAGATTCCTGAAATCAGTGCTACGATTCTGGAATTTCCAGCTAGTCACAGAACCTAGAATTATCCCCTGAATATTTATCTAAGCTGGAGAAATCAAGTACCAGTGGTGAATCCATCACCACAATCAAGAAAATAAACGTATCACGTCCAAACAATTCCTTATTTTCTAATATAAAACCCTTACCCTCATACCTGCCTCTTCTTCCTCCACAACAGGCAACCACTGATTTGTTGTCTGTCACTGCAGATTAGTTGCATTTTCTAGGGTTTTATATAAAGACAATCACACAGCATGTATTCTGTTTGGTAGGCTGGCTTTACACATTAATCTATTGATGGGCATTCATGTTGTTTCCAGTTTTTGACTGTTACCAATAAAGCTGCTATAAAAATTCCTGTAGAAGTCTTTGTGTGCATGTGTATTTCTTTTATCTTGAGTTAATACTTAGCAGTAAAAGGGATGAATCACGTTCATTATAGGGTGTGTATTTTTAACTTGTAAAGAAACTGCCAAGCTTTTTCCTAAAGTGATTGTACCATTTTACATTCCCATAAGCAGTAAGATAGAGTTCTAGTTGTTATACATCCTTGCCGACACTTGGTATCGTTGGTCTTATTATTTTTAGCCATTCTCATTCAGATGTGTAATGATATCTCATTTGGAGTTTTAATTTACATTTCTCTAATGACTAATGAGTATTTTTCATGTGCTTTTTTTGACATCATTATATCTTTTTTGGTGAAGTGCCTGTTCATGCTTTTGTCCATTTTTTTTTTATCAGGTTATGTATTTACTTATTGTGTTTTGAGAATTCTTTATATATTATGGATACAAGTCCCTTATCAGTTGTGTAATTTGCAAATATTTTTTCCTAGTCTGGAGTTGTCCTTTCACTCTCTGACTCTTTCAAGGAGCAAAAATTCTAAATTTCGAAGTTGATTTTATCAACCTTTTCTTTCATGAATTGTGCTTTTGGTGTCATTTCTCAAAAATTTTTGTGTAGCCCAAGCTCACAAAGATTTGCTCCTAAATATTTTTTGGTCTAGGTTTTAGATTAGGTCTATAAGTCGTTTCAAGTTAATTTTAGTATATGAATCAAATTTCAATTTCTTACATATGGATAGTTAATTTTTCCAGTATCATTTGTTGAAAAGACTATCCTTTCTCTACTGAATTGCCTTTGCACCTTTGCTGAAGTTTAATTGACCACATAATTGTGGGTCTATTTCTGGACCCTCTATTTTCTTTTATTGATCTATTTGCCTATCTTAATGTCAATACCACACTATCTTGATCACTATTTTCCATGCCGGCCATGTCATAGATCACCTGCCAGACTATGGATTAGTTTCCTTTGGATCAGGTGCCCATCCAGTGTCCAGTCAGCTGCAGCTAAGTGTTGGGGAGAGAAGTTTTGTAGAGTGCGAAGCAGGACTGCTGAGCACTACCTCTCCATGCAAGCTGAGGGCAGGGCAGCTTCCTGTAACATATGCTATGATTATGCAGGTACAAGCTGCATAAATAACCTACTCTTCTCTCTGCATCCAGTTTTACCTCTTCAATAAATTGTATATATCTCAAAAGGGCAAATTTTATCATTTAATTTCCTTTTAAGATCCCTCAATGGATTCCCATTGCCCTTAGGATCAAGTCCAAGTTCCTTGTTCTTAGCAATCCAACTTCTGCTTCTCTTTCCAGTTTCATTTCTTACTATGCTTACTCTTACCACTTCTTGAATATATGCTCTAACTTTGTGAATTACTTACTATTCCCTAAACATGGCATACTCTCTTTGTACTTCTTAGACTTTTTTTCATGTTTCTCTCTGCAAAGAATATATTTACCCCTACTCTTTCCCCCCAACTAGCTTTTAAAAGTCTTTCAGATCTTCACCAGGCTCAGTGGCTCACGCCTGTAATCCCAGCACTTTGGGAGGTCTAGGTGAGTAGATCAGTTGAGCCCAGGAGTTCAAGTCCAGCCTGGGCAACATGGCAAAACCCCAACCCTACAGAAAAATTTAAAAATTAGCTGGGTGTGGTGGTGTGTGCCTATAGTCCCAGCGACTCAGGAGGCTATCATGAGGATTGATTGAACCTGGGAGGTCGAAGCTGCACTGAACTGTGATCATGCCACTGCACTCCAGCCTGGGTAACAGAGATAGAAGCTACCTTTAAAACAAGGGAAAAAAGTATTTTATGTTTTCTCTTAGATATGACATCAATTTAACAAATTGTTATTAAGCAACTAATATGAGCTAAGAAATGCACTGCACTGTAAGAAGCAAGATTAATAGGGCCCTTATCTTCATGTAGTATAGAGTCTAGAGGAGGAGGTAGTCATTAAACAAATAATTATAGTAAAATCCACATGTACAATCCTGTAGAAATAACATGGTGAAATTATGTTCCCTGACAATGCAAAACCAATTTTAATACATCTGGCTATTAATCCTGCTCTCTTCCCAATTCCCATTTTCAATGTGGTGGGCTAAAGTTCCGATCTTGGAGGGGAAGACAAGGTGAAGTGGGCCCCTGCATTCCCAGTATTCTCCCAACCCAATCTGCCTGTATTAGATCAAATTGCTGTCAAGAATCCCAGGGATTCCTGGAATCAGTGCTACGATTCTGGAATTCCCAGCTAGTCATGGAGCCTAGAATTATCCCCGGTATATTTATTTAAGCTGGAGAAGTCAAGTACCAGCAGACTGCTCCGAACGCTAGCTGAGACCAGGATGGATTTTGGTCACACAGCCAGACACGGTGCTCTCCAGCAAACTATGAGGGATCATTCCAGTCATTTCATTAATCTCCTAATAATATGACCTTGTAATTTGTGAAACTGAATTTTTAGATTCTATTTGTTCAGTTGTAGTGGGGTTTATGTACACATGAGATAAGTGTAACAAAAGAGGAAGCACTGAGTGCTTTGTGAGTATGAGGTAAGAGGGTGAGGGAAAGTAGCTCTGACAGAAGCCCAGGAGAATCCAATCAGCCAATTACATTAATTAGGGCTGCTGAAGGATCAAGGCAGGCCCACAATGGTGAATTTATAATGCAGGCGGGGCTGGGCATGGTGGCTCACGCCTGTAATCCCAGCACTTTGGGAGGCCAAGGCGGGTGGATCACTTGAGGTCAGGAGTTCGAGACGAGCCTGGCCAACACGGTGAAACCCTGTCTCTACTGAAAATTACCTGGGCATGGTGGTGCACACCTGTAATCCCAGCTAATCTGGAGGCTGAGGCAGGAGAATTGCTTGAACCCAGGAGGCAGAGGTTGCAGTGAGCCGAGATTGCGCCATTGCACTCTAGCCTGGGTGACAGAGTGAGACTCCATCTCAAAAAAATAAAAATAAAAAATAAAAAAATGAATGTACAGGCAGGCATATGCCAAGAAAGAAAGTATATATGTAAATATATGTACACACACTTATGTATATTTATATATAAATATACATACATAATATAAATATGTATATATAATTTATATATTATATATACATGTCATATATGTATATATAAATATTTGCATTTATATATGCGTATATTGTGGTTATCCATTTACATACACATACATGTAGATTATATATGCATAGACAAATATATGCATTTATATAAAAATCATTTATATATACATATATAATATGTATACATAATAGATAATCACAAATTGACCTACATTTGGGTGACCTATAAAATTGAGCAAAGGATTGTTGATATTAGTTATCCAAAACTAAGGAAATTAATGAAAGGGATATTTAACTGAAACTTGAAGAATGAGTAGGAATTAGTCCAGGTGAAGGAGTGGGAAGATGGTTCTAGGCAGAGAAGGCATCCTCCAGAAGCCTTCCCTGGTCCACTAGACTGGGTTAGGACTCCCTCTTGGTGTTCCCAAGGTCCTACTGGATGCTTACTTTTAGCCCACACTTATCACATGTGTCACAATGGTTTTTTCTTCATCTCCCCTCATTAGACTGTAAGCTCCTTGAAGTTACAGAATGAGTAATTAGGGCCCAGTAGCATATCAATTCTCTCCATGTGAAGTAGAGCAGAGGGACTAGGGAAAGACTATCTCTGGGCAGAGGGATTGGGAAAGGTAACTATGCAGAAGAATTAGAAACAGGCTGATACAGACTCATGGGATCAAGGATTGCTTTAAAGAAGAAGTATCTTTGTCAGAAGAAAGTGGCACTCTTTCTTGCAGATGGATTCAGCCCTGCACTAGGGGGCATGAGCTGGTGAGTAAGGAACAGGTTGAGTTTCAGCCTCCATTCACCTACTTGGCATCTTTGTACTGTGCACAAACTCCACAACTATACATAGTGACCCTGTGGATTTTTCTCTGTAGTCTGTACAGTGACTATTATAGAGCCCAACACATATTAAGTAAATATTTAGAAAACAGTCCATAAAACTAAAAGCTTAGACTAGAGACTCCAATAATGACTTACTTAGTACCATATGTATTCTAGATTGTTAGCTATGGCCATATTGGTGCCTGGCAATAAAATGGTCCTACCATGTGGAACGCAGTTGTTGCCAGCAGAAGGCTCATCAGTAGCCACAGCAGATGGCTTGCCAAATCAGAGAGGGAATGAGGTAGCTAACAGGACCTGTTCCTAAGTACAAATGCCCCCTTAAGAGACTTTGCAGGCATTTTAAGGGTCCTGCAGAAAAAAGGATGACAAAACCCAGTGAAATCTGGGTTACTTTATTTTTTGTTTTTGGAGATGGAGTCTTACTCTGTTGCCCAGGCTGCAGTACAGTGGTGGAATCTCAGCTCACTGCAACCTCTGCCTTCCAGGTTCCAGTGAGTCTGCTGCCTCAGCCTCCTGAGTAGTTGGGATTACAGGCGCCCGCTACCACACCTGGCTAATTTTTGTATTTTTAGTAGAGACAGGGTTTCACCATGTTGGCCAGGCTGGTCTTGAACTCCTGACCTCAGGTGATCCGCCTGCCTCGGCTTCCCAAAGTGCTGGGATTACAGGTGTGAGCCACTGCACACAGCCAAGTCTGGGTTACTTTAGAAGCTAAGAATACATTTGCGGATGAACTATCCTCCAGTGTCCTCTATCACTTGGGAACTTAGCTCAATTACGACAGCCTGATCAGAATATGAATTGAGGAAAATAAAGCTTGACATAGTTTTTGAACTTAGACTCTCTAAGTAATGATGTAGTGGGGCAACTACTAACTTGATGAAAGTCAATTTACCAAAACAGAAGTAAGGGAGTTTAAAAAAGTGTCATGCAATTATCGTATTCCATTAGATTCTAAGATACCACTGAAAGGTGTGCCATCATTTTATGAACCCCTACGAAAGAAAAAACTGCTAATTACAAATTATGATTGTAAGACCAATTTGAAATGTTACAACTTTTTTTTTTTTTTTTTTTTTTTTTTTTTTTTGAGACGGAGTCTCGCTCTGTCGCCCAGGTTGGAGTGCAGTGGCCGGATCTCAGCTCACTGCGAGCTCCGCCTCCCGGGTTTATGCCATTCTCCTGCCTCAGCCTCCCGAGTATCTGAGACTACAGGCGCCCGCCACCTCACCCGGCTAGTTTTCTGTATTTTTTAGTAGAGACGGGGTTTCACCGTGTTAGCCCGGATGGTCTCGACCTCCTGACCTCGTGATCCACCCGTCTCGGCCTCCCAAAGTGCTGGGATTACAGGCTTGAGCCACCGCGCCCGGGGAATGTTATGCATCTTAAAAGAAATATTTTAACTCTTAAAAGAGTTATTGTCCTGGTGAAAGCAGACTAAACAGTCCAAATTCCCTTGACAGGTACATCATCACGGCGGAGTACAGTTTGCTATCAAAGTTTCATGATCCCATCTGCTGAGATCATATTCATCTACTTCTATGCTCATCAAGCAAACAAATTGGTGTTCCTAGCATCCTTCTCTACAAAGAGGGAATGTGCTGACCAGTCTGCTTAGGTATTCCATTAGGCTTGGCAGTCAAAACTTTTATTGTAAATTAATATATCAGCATTTGATTTACTCATTAATCTCTTATACGTTTCATCTAACTGAGCTTGATCAACTCCAGTTCAACTGATTCTCAGCCTGCAAAGCTAAGAGCCAAACTCTGGAGGAAAATGATACCACAGCATCATCAACACTAGGTGAGGCAGCAGTTGAACAAAGAGCTGATCTCTTTCTTTGTCAGTTTTAACATGCAAGTTTCATGTGCATGTGAACTTGCAACTTTTGATCCATTCCACCATAAAATATTTGAGAGCTGACTGTGCTCTATTTACCTTCACATCCTCCAGGGGGCATGCATAATGATATGCTGAGTAGCATAGCAAATGTGTTCTTGAATATTAGATATAATTTTCATTAAATATGTGTATACTAAATCTATTTTGTACTATGTTTTACGAGGCTTTGTTTTAATTGAGATTTGGAGAACTTTATTATCTGTTTCCTTATCTCCTCCATTCCCTGGTAAATTGAGAGTTGATTGTACCTTTTTGTTTAGCTCTTTCCTTGAAGTATAAAAGCTATTGAATAGCTTCAAGGAACTGTCTTACTCATTTTTTTCTGACAGTGCCTAGTACAGTACCTTGCACAGAGTAAACAATCAATGAATGTTGGTTGAACTGAACGGAATTATTTATTGCATACCTGCTATGTGTAAAGCTTTGTGCTCAGGTCAGCATGGGACAAAAATAAGTACAAAACTTGGTTGCTGTTTACATCATCTCTCTTTCTACTCCACACATCCTCCCTACCCCCACTCTAATGAACAAACATACTGAACTATTTGCAGTTCCACAAGAGTGACTTGCTTTACAGTTTTGGTATTAGGAGGTTGATCCAGAACTAGTGGGATACTGAGCAAAATCCAAACTTGATTTGACTTTATTACTAGTAGATTAATGTTTCATTTCTTTCTTTTTGGTTGGAATTATGAAGTATTGGAATGAGGAGAATTATTTGTTTTTATTCAACACTGAATTGCATTTTGTTTTTGAGCAAGTCATTTGAGACCACAACTTACTTTATGTTTTTTATCAGGTAATTCCATTCACTGGTAATCTGGTAATAACTAATGGATTCATATACTGTGTTAATATGGTCCGATTTTAACATATTAACAGTAACCACATTATTAAAAAGTCAAAAAATAACAGATGCTGGTGAGGTTGCAGAGAAAAGAGAACACTAATACACTGTTGGTGGGAGTATAAATTGGTTCAACTGTTGTGGAAAGCAGTGTGACAATTTCTCAAAAAGCTGAAAACAGAACTACAATTCAACCCAGCAATCCTACCACTAGGTATGTGCCCAAAGGAATATAAATCATTCTATCGTAAAGACACATGCATATGTATGCTCATTGAAGTACCCCTCACAATAGCCAAGACTTGGAATCAACCTAAATGCCCATCAGTGGTAGACTGGATAAAGAAAATGTGGTATGTATACACCACGGAATACTATGCAGCCATGAAAAGAATGAGATCACGTCCTTTGCAGGAATATGGATGGAGCTGGAGGCCATTATCCTTAGCAAACTAATTCAGGAATAGAAAACCAAATGCTGCATGTTCTCTTATAAGTGGGAGCTAAATGATAAGAACGCAGGGACACACGGGAGGGAACAACACACACTAGGGCCCACCTGAGGTTGGAAGGTGGGAGGAGGGAGAGGATCAGAAAAAAATAACTACTGGGTACTAGGCTAAGTAACTGGGTCACGAGATAATCTGTTCAAAACCCCTGTGACATGAGTTTACCTGTATAACAAAACTGCATATGTACTCCTGAACCTAAAATAAAAGTTTCAAAACAACAGCAACAGCAAAAACCAGTAGCAGCCTCTTGCTTTTTCTTTCTTTAAAACATTTACCAGGTGTATTCATTGGAGCACCATTTTATTCACAATGTATTATGAATTTTCTCCCAGAGTCAAACTGTTTTCCACATCTTGACTTTCATTCTCAACTGCGATTTCCTTAAATATTTTGGCATTGAGCCACATAACTGGTCTTTGGATTTTTCCAGTTGCCTGTATTTTTTTTTTTTTTTTCTGTCCATAAGTTTATTGTCTTTATCTGAAAAATCCTCATAGAAAATTGTTTGGTTTAGCTCTCAGCAGTTCACTCCTGAGCTCTGAGGAAGTTTGCCTTCATTGAGCTACCCAATCTTTCTTCTGAGCAAGGGACATTTTGGGGACGATTCCACCTCTTCTTTTTAACTTCTTTCTTGGGCTTCTTTTCATAGACTAGACTCTCTCATATAGTAGCATGAGCTTTCTCATACAACTCCTCCATCATGTCTGGAGTTACACTGTTCTTTATGTATTGAGAGAACTGTTTCTTGAAGCATCTTCATCTTATTCCATTAAGTAGCACATGTAATCTGAAACATTCTGGCCCATGATGTGCTTCTGGTGTTCTGCATTACATTTCTTGCTTTCAGAATCATAACCAGGGAATCATTTAGTACTGTGAGGGATAGACAAGCCTTCATGCACAGCTCCCTTCAGGACACCAAAAACTTTATTGCCAGTGATAGTTCTGGCAAGGCCTGCATCCCAATTGCAGGTAAAGGCACCTGGCTGACCATCAATGCTTACCACATTGTAGTCATCGCCAGTCACCTCCACTTGGCCTTCATAGATCTTGTCCATGCCAAATCTATTGAGAAGCCTGTGGTCCAGCAGCAGGCCAGTACAATACGCTGCAGCATAATTTGTCAGGTCAACCTTCACACCATATTTTGGCAGTTTGTGTGCATATGCCATGCAGACTATCATATCATATCTCCCTCTATATGGGCATAAGCAATCTGACAAATGATATCTCTGTTTGTTACATGAACTATCATCCTGTATTTGGGTGTGTTGTATTTATTTTTATCCTGTATCACCAAGCGTTTCTGAGCATAGTAATCAGTTTTACCCTCTTGTCATCTTCTAAATTTCATTTGGTATCTCTTAAATTAGGCCTTATTCTTTTTTTTTTTTTATACTTTAAGTTCTAGGGTACATGTGCATAACGTGCAGGTTTGTTACATATGTATACTTGTGCCATGTTGGTGTGCTGCATCCATCAACTCATCAGCACCCATCAATTCATCATTTATATCATGTATAACTCCCCAATGCAATCCCTCCCCCCTTCCCATGATAGGCCCCAGTGTGTGATGTTCCCCTTCCCGAGTCCAAGTGATCTCATTGTTCAGTTCCCACCTATGAGTGAGAACATGCGGTGTTTGGTTTTCTGTTCTTGTGATAGTTTGCTAAGAATGATGGTTTCCAGCTGCATCCATGTCCCTACAAAGGACGCAAACTCATCCTTTTTTATGGCTGCATAGTATTCCATGGTGTATATATGCCACATTTTCTTAATCCAGTCTGTCACAGATGGACATTTGGGTTGATTCCAAGTCTTTGCTATTGTGAATAGTGCCGCAATAAACATACATGTGCATGTGTCTTTGTAGTAGAATAATTTATAATCCTTTGGGTATATACCCAGTAGTGGGATGGCTGGGTCATATGGTACATCTAGTTCTAGATCCTTGCGGAATTGCCATACTGTTTTCCATAATGGTTGAACTAGTTTACAACCCCACCAATAGTGCAAAAGTGTTCCTATTTCTCCACATCCTCTCCAACACCTGTTGTTTCCTGACTTTTTAATGATTGCCGTTCTAACTGGTGTGAGATGGTATCTCATTGTGGTTTTGATTTGCATTTCTCTGATGGCGAGTGATGATGAGCAATTTTTCATGTGTCTGTTGGCTGTATGAATGTCTTCTTTTGAGAAATGTCTGTTCACATCCTTTGCCCACTTTTTGATGGGGTTGTTTGTTTTTTTCTTGTATATTTGTTTGAGTTCTTTGTAGATTCTGGATATTAGCCCTTTGTCAGATGAGTAGATTGCAAAAATGTTCTCCCATTCTGTAGGTTGCCTGTTCACTCTGATGGTAGTTTCTTTTGCTGTGCAGAAGCTCTTTAGTTTAATTAGATCCCATTTGTCAATTTTGGCTTTTGCTGCCGTTGCTTTTGGTGTTTTAGACATGAAGTCCTTGCCCATGCCTATGTCCTGAATGGTACTACCTAGATTTTCTTCTAGGGTTTTTATGGTATTAGGTCTAACATTTAAGTCTCTAATCCATCTTGAATTAATCTTCGTATAAGGAGTAAGGAAAGGATCCAGTTTCAGCTTTCTACTTATGGCTAGGCCTTATTCTTAATAACTTTTACAAACCACATCCTGCAGAACAGAGACCCACATCTGAGGCCCAACAGAGACCTTACGTGTATTTTTTTTTCTTTTTGCATTACTTTATTCAAGTTTTCTGTCATTATGTTTCTCCCATTCATAGACAGCTTTTGAGATCTATTTTGTTTGTACAGTGTTTCATCAACTATTACTACTTCTACTATTATAATTACTGTGATTACTTTTACTGCTAGTATGACTTCCACAGTATTACACTTCAGTTGTTCAGTTCTAGTGTAAAAAGCAGCTTCATTAGTGAGACAAGTTCCTGATCATGGTTGAGTTCTGAGTGGTTCTATTTGCTTGTGTGTTTTGTCTGCACGTTAGTCAGTGGTGCACATTTATGACAGTTATTTTCTTAGTAACTGCTTTTACAATGATATAATGTGAGAATTTCCATAGCGCATAATATTTTTGTTCTAAGTCCAATAGTAAACTGAGAATGTCCAATTTTAATGGATTCTGCAAGTGAAATGATACAAAGTGCACCCCTCCCCCATTGACTGCAAATGTATACGTATTTATATTTTATTGTTTACACATTCATATAAATAAAAAAGGAAGATTTGCATTTTCTTTTTTTTTCTTTTTTTTTTTTGAGACGGAGTCTCTCTTTGCCTCCCAGGCTGGAGTGCTGCGGCGAGATCTCGGCTCACTGCAAGCTCCGCCTCGCCGGTTCACGCCCTTCTCCTGTCTCAGCGTCCTGAGTAGCTGGGATAAAGAACCCAAAGAACTGTGTGACTTTGAGAAAATCACCTTACTTCTCTTTGTCTCATTGGGTTATAATGAAATCAAACAAGTTAGAACAATGCCTGGTACACAGTAAGCACTCAAGTGTTAGGTATTAAGTAATAAAGCAATTAATGTCTTTAGTCAAATATTTGTTGTTTGGAATCTATGTTTGCTGTTGCCGAAGGCATCATTCTATAGGAAAGAGAATGTTTCTCATTCTTCTCAAATAAATGCAGTTATGGTATATTCTTCTGAATGTCAATAACATCTTGAGGGTTTGGAGGGCCACAGTAATGACAACTGTACAACTAAAGAAAACTTTTTTTATTTTTAATTTTTTAAATGAGTAAATAGAGGTTCAGAGAAGCCGAATAATTAAGGCGGGACCAGTAGATTTCTGAAGAACTCTTGGTTAATCTTAAACACGTTAGCAGTTTCTTGTTGGCTCAGTCGAAAATCAAAAGAATAGCCCGCTCAGTGTTTCTCTGACCCCAGGATCCTGTGGGGAAGGCTTGTTAAAAATGAAAATTTCCAGAACGCTCTCAGGACTGATTCTCTGAAGGGTTAACCAGCATCTTAGGTGCTTCTTACATAACTTTAATTCGTAGAACCATGACACTTTCAGTAAGGCAGGGAGAGGGTATCCTCAGTCAAACTGGAGCAAACCTCGCCCACCTTTTAGGGCAGTCTGTCCGGGTAACTGAGATGTCACACGTGATGCTCTGCCTGGCCATCAAGCAACTCCCAACAATCTGCCCCCTTAAGATCCTAAAACCTTCCCTCTGCCATTACTCCACAGTTGTGATTGGCAAATATTGCATTCTTCGGCTGTTTTCCTCAACAGGAAGAAATAACAGAGATTTTTGCAAGCTCGTGATCAAGGAACTCAAACCTGGGCCTGTTCCACCTTAAAGGGCCTAGGCATGCCTAGTGCTTGGGTCTTGCAGAGTTTGGGCACCACCATATTTGGAGCGTGCCTACTTTGGGGCGGGAACCTCCTTGGGAGTGATTAGGTCAGAGCTGGGGGAGGTGACCTTGTTTGGTTTCTGGCACCCGAGAACAGTGGTGCACTGTTTCCGCTGCCCCCGTTTGTCTAATTGGCCCAGACGCTCCACCAGCGCGAAGCTTTCCGGGAGCTCCTCGCTGGCCACCCCCGCGGCCCGCAGCCCGGCAGAGGCGGGAAAGCAGCGCGCCTGCGCTGTGGGAACCGGGGCTGGAGGCGAAAAGCGGGGAGCGGAGGGGGGCCGCTGGAGCCGAGTAGCGTACAGAGCGGCGTGTGACGCGGGGACGCCGCGCGCTCCCAACGTCGCCCCGGTTTGACGCACACGGCACCAAACTGTGAGTTTCAGGGGTTATTTGGTCAGATTCGCTGGGACCCGAGTGGGTTTCGGGCCTCTGGGCTGTGGCAGCGGCGGGACTGAGGGTGGCGGAAGAACTTGGGGGACCCGGCCTCCGGCTCTCGGGCCCGGGGAGCTACGCCCTAGGCTGGGTCCCAGCCATCCAAAAGGACGCATTTTGCCGCACAGGCTAAGATGGCGGCGGCGGCCGAGGAGGCGGAGTTGGTGCTACACAAGGAGCCCGGGCCCCGGGTTCGGGGAGGCGGCGGCCGCAGCGGTCGCTGGGGGCCACGGAGCCTGAGGTGAGCGGCGGCCGCCGCCGCGGGGCGGGACTCGGCTGAGGGATGGCGGGTGGGGGGCTTTCCGCTGCGGCGTCGGAGGATCCGGTAGCGGACACAAAGGGGCTGAGCTGGGCACTAGACTTGGGGGTTTTGTTTAGTCACATGAAGCCGAGCAGCCAGTGAGCAGTAGGGGGAAGGGGCCGAGATCAGGCGGCTTGGGGAGCCTGGCGGTCGCCATTGCAATGCACTGAGTAACGGGGCGGGCCGAGAGCGGTCACCAACCCCTCTCGTTGAGGCTGCTCGGTTGTGGCCAGAAACGCCGGCTCCGGCATTTACTGTACACACCCCTCCCCTTACTTGGGACAGGACCGCATAGCCCTTTCCTCCCCGCGTCCTGCAAGATCTTATGCGACTAGGTGCCTGGGAAGTAACAGCAAGAGGTAAATCGCTCGAAGTGTTTGGGTTGCCAGGGGCTTGGTGGGTGTCCAGCTAAAGCTTTTTGCCTCTCCAGGTCTGATTCTCTGGCCTTTGTGTCCCTGGGAAGTTACTCTGCCAGAGGAAAGCAGGTGTGCTCCACTTCTCCCGTGAACCTGAAGATGAGTTGTCCCAGACTCTTCTCAGTGATTGGAAGCTTAGGTGGTGGAGCTAAAGGTTACTTGTTACGAGACTTCTACAGACAACTCTTGTTGGGATCCATCTATGGTTTAGCAACATTAGTGGAAAAGTTTTCTTGAACTGTATAAGTAATATTGACTTTGAATATAAAAACGTTTATATTTAGACTTCAGATTTTGTGTGATCATCAAACTCAACGAGGGGATAAACATAATTGGGGGCGAATGATGCTCCTGTCTTGTTAATACTTTCAACAGAAGTATCAAAACACCGCCGTCTGTCCTGTCCAGTCCTGACTAATTCCACGCTTGTTGCATCTGGTTGGTAGATTTGTTTTAATTGTGTATTCCCTCCCTGCAGTAGTTTGCTTTAGTTGTAAACATTTTTTGGTCCCATAAGAACGAAAACGTTTCAAAAAATAGACAACTAAAGTTTCTCAAAGAAAGGAAACCTGGCTGTTTGCCTTCAGTGGCATGTGTAAGTATCTAGGGAACTTGGTGGCAGTAATATTGCATTTTAGTAGGTCTGCTAAGAAAAAACTCGTTTTTATAATAAGGCTATAATCTAGCTTAAGACTTTTTAATTGGTGAAACATAAAGCTTGATTAGTATTAATGCAGTGGTATGTATTGCTTTTAAAAGCCTTACAATTTCTAACAAAGTTGTACTGCAATTATATCATACTTTGTGTTGGTATTAACTAATGAAGTACAAAATTTTGAAACACCTAATGTTTTGTGTTGGCCATTAACAGAATTCCTTGATTGGAGGGATATTTAAACACATCAGTGTTTAGATCTCTGTGTTCAGATTGAAATTTGAATTTTTCAGCATTACTTAACTTTCATTTCCTTATTCTTTTCAGATATGTATTTTCTCTTTTTTTTTTTTTTAGCTTTTCTTCTAATACAGAACAGCCTTGTATTAATGAGTAGGAGACGCATTAACATTAGCAAATGTTTTCCTGGATCATATAGTTTTACTGTGGAAGGAATATCAAAGAACAGCTGCTCTTACCCTCCTCTTTTACAATATATTGAGGTCCAGAGATGATTAAGTTAGTGGCATAATGGAAAATTGCCTTTCAGCCTCTACCCATTGCTGTTTGTATTTGACATATTGCTGGGATGAGAAGGTGAATATCTACAACTAATAATGGTTTAAAAAGGGGATGTTATTGAGAATACTTGTTAATTAAATATTATTAGGTTCATGAGAACTTCTGTGACAATAAGTTAAAAACTTTCGTATTGGTCGGGCACGGTGGCTCACGCCTGTAATCCCAGGGCTTTGGGAGGCCGAGGTGGGCAGATCACGAGGTGAAGAGATGGAGACCAACCATCCTGGCTAACATGGTGAAGCCCTGTCTCTACTAAAAATGCAAAAATTAGCTGGGCGTAGTGGCGCGCGCCTGTAGTCCCAGCTGCTCAGGAGGCTGAGGCAGGAGAATCACTTGAACCCAGGAGGCAGAGGTTGCAGTGAGCTGAGATCGTGCCGCTGCACTCCAGCCTGGCGACACAGTGAGACTACGTCTCCAAACAAAAAACAAAAAACTTTCATATTATATGGTAACTTAGTTTTTAAAGTGACTTTCAGTGCAACAATCAGGTACAAAATACAGAAATATCGGATAGTTTCAGAGTAATGTTGCTTTTGAATTTTAAGGTTTTCCAAATGCAGTCTTGACCCAGAAATTGAAAAATTAAAAAACAACCAGGTACTTGATAAATTTCTTTGAAAGTTTGAAATAACTGCTGTTATTGCTAGTTATTACATAAGAAAAGAAATGAGATCAATGCTGAAAATAATGGTGTCTTTCATTTTGTAATAGTGTTTTGGTTGGATAAACAAATGTGCCACTCAGAATGTTCCTTTTTTTTTAAAACAACTTTTTAAGACTACTGCTTCTACTGAGTGGTATCTCTAAGGTCTGTCAGGAAATTGAACAAGTAGTGACTGTCATTTATGGTGGGACCCTACAGTGATCTTTAACTTCTTTGAATGTCAAATTTAGCAAAAAGTTAACTTGTTTTAAGGTTTTAAAAGTTTTTATGGGTCATTTCAGGTGCTTTTAAATTACTGATATTTGTAAGTTGATAAGCTGTTTTACAATTTTCAATATTATGTGAGTGGATTTACTTACAATTTCATTTTGTGAAAATTAGAGTCACTTTCAGGTTATTTGTAGTTATAAAGTGGTCTGTCACCTGCCAACCTTAAACATTTTCCAGTTTTAATTTGTCATTCAAGTTATAAGAGTGTTTTGGTTGAATTGAGACTGTTAATGGGTAGCAGGAGGGGAAAAGAAAGTTTCAAGGAGAATAGAAGTGGTGGGATATCTGCAATCTAGAGAAAGGTCAGGTCCATTTTTTTCTGTCATCCTAAATACTGTTCTTTAGGGTTACTTATTTTGACCATTTTCTTAGGATGTAATTCTGGAAGGAAAAGTGAATCTTACTCTTGTGGGAAGGCTTTTCAGTCAGGTCCTAAGATGATTGTAGCTTGTAGCAAATAGAGAAATTGGCATGTTGAGTTATCTAACCCTGATTTTATAGAGCACTTGTTTTAGCCATTTTTTAAAAAGTGTTTTCTAAATGTTTTAAATTAGTAACCTTGTAAAATAAAACAAGAGAATGAAGAGTGGATACTATGGATACATACTCAAATGAGCTTTTATTTACACTTATTTGTTATTTTTCTGGTGAAGAGAATGTGTCATAAATGGAGAATCTGTAAGTATTGAGTAAAGTTGTCAGGTATAGCATTGACTGAAGCAGTTCTAGATGTGGTGTTTTTGGTTCAGGTTTATTACAGGGAAATAAATTGCTGTTAATAGTGCAAGCCATTTACACCATTGAGTTTTGGGAGATTTGAGAATCATGGAACTGATGCTAGCACTAGCTCACCCTGCTGGTTGGCTAAAAGATGTCTCCTCTTCTCCTTAAGAAACAAACATGAAGATCACAGGAGACCCCGAGGGTAGTAGAACTCTAAATTCAATGCTGTCTTTCTTTAGGGAGAGGAAGTTCCCATGAAAAAGGTGTTTTCTCTTCTCCAAGGTCTTAGTTGCTGCATTCTATTTTTTTTTTTTTTTTTTTTTTTGCAGATCTGCCAAGTTGAACCATAGAGTTACTATCCTTTCTTTTTCTTTCTTTTTGGTGGGGGGACAGAGTCACAGTCTGTTGCCCAGGCAGGGGTGCAGTGTGCAATGTTGGCTCTCTGCAACCCCCGCCTCCCATGTTCAGGTGATTCTCCTGCCTCAGACTCTCAAGTAGCTGGGATTACGGGCGCCCGCCACCATGCCTGGCTAATTTTTTGTATTTTCGGTAGAGATGGGGTTTCATTATGTTGGCCAGGCTGGTCTCGAACTCCTGACCTCAGGTGATCCACCCGCCTTGGCCTCCCAAAGTACTGGAATTACAGGCATGAACCACCGTGCCTGACAGGCGTTAACCACCGTGCCTGGCAGGAGTTACTGTTCTTTTTGAACTTCCTGGGAACTCTTATGTGATTATAGAGTTTTTCTTTTTTCTTTTTTTTTTTTTTTTTTTGAGACGGAGTCTCGCTCTGTCGCCCGGGCTGGAGTGCAGTGGCCGGATCTCAGCTCACTGCAAGCTCCGCCTCCCGGGTTTATGCCATTCTCCTGCCTCAGCCTCCGGAGTAGCTGGGACTGCAGGCGCCCGCCACCTCTCCCGGCTAGATTTTTGTATTTTTTTAGTAGAGACGGGGTTTCACCGTGTTAGCCAGGATGGTCTCGATCTCCTGACCTCGCGATCCGCCCGTCTCGGCCTCCCAAAGTGCTGGGATTACAGGCTTGAGCCACCGCGCCTGGCCGATTTTTTTCTTTTAATTTCAAGATAAGAAATCCTTTGACAGCTGAGAAATGTTAGGAAAGCAGCCCTGTGAGACTAACTTTCCAGGAGGAAAAAAGCAGAGGATTTCAAGAGGAAGAGGACGAGGAGCCTGCCAGGGCAGAAGCAGCAACAGTGCACACTTCTCTTGGTTGGGCGAAAGTGAGACTGGATTAAGGTTAGCGTTTCTGAGAGATTTTCTTTCCACTCTCCTTCTACTAATCTTGGCACTACCCCTTTTGTCTGCTAGCTGTAGTCTTTCCATTTCGTTTGGAATCCTTGAAACAGATCTTGTAAGTAAAAATAAAGATAAGTGAATTGTTCCATGAAACTTAATTCTGCTAGCCTAGATTTTGGTAGAATTGAAGTTGGGTTAGAGTGATGAATGCAGATTTTATGTGTTAAGCCTTTTGATATGTATATCTTCTTTTAAGTTGGAAATACAGCTTTTAAAATACTTTATACAGGCCGGGTGTGGTGGTGCACACCTGTAATCCCAGCACTTTGGGAGACTGAAGTGGGTGGATCACTTGAGGTCAGGAGTTTGAGACCAGCCTGGCCAACATGATGAAACCCCGTCTCTACCAAAAATACAAAAATTAGTTGGGCGTGGTGGCACGTGCCTGTAGTCCCAGCTGCTTAGTAGGCCGAGGCAGGAGAATCGCTTGAACTTGGGAGGCAGAGGCTTCAGTGAGCAGATACTGTGCCACTGCACTCTAGCCTGGGTGACAGAGTGAGACCCTGTCTCAAAAAAAAAAAAGACTTTGTACAAACTCTAGAAACATAAATATGTTTTGAGCCAAATAGACAATTGAAAATAAAAAATACCTAATAATGTGTTAAGATTAAAATTCTTTACACTTTACAAAGCATGTTTACCTGTAGTCAATCAATTTTCTATCTAATTTTTTGAAAAGATTAATATTTTACTTACAGGTATCTCTTTCCTTAGTTTCTTGAGGAAAATGTTAAGTGCAGTCATGTGCAGCGTAATGGTGTTTTTTTGGTCAGTAGTGGACTTCATTTACGATGGTGGTCCTATAAGATTATAATACTGTATTTTTACTGTATTTTATGTTCTGTGTTTAGATACACAAATATTTAACAGTTATGTACAATTGTGTATGGTATTCAGTACAGTAACATGCTTTACAAGAGCATGTTGTGACCTAGGAACAATAGGCTATACCAAGTAGCCTAGGTGTGTAAGCAGGCTCTACCATGTAGGTTTGAGTACACTTTGTGATGTTTGCACAGTGACCAAATTGCCTAAGAACGCATCTTTCAGAATGTACATCCATGCTTAAGTAATGTATGATTGTAAAACTAATACTTTCAGAGCACCACTTAGTGGGGAGGAGAGGGGTGATTCCCAATTTATTGTTGGTTTGTGAAGGTGGGTAAAAGCCTTCACAGAGTTGGAATTGCCTTTTGTTTGCTACTGACTCACTAAATACTTTACACACAGACACACACCTGTGTGCGTATATATATATACACACACACACATACAGAATCACAATTGCAATTGTAATTATGCATATATAAAGAGGCAGGATGTAATAAGTTTTAAAAGTGTAAGCCTTGAAGTAAAATTGGCAGGGTTCAGATTTAGCTGTGTGAGCACTAAGCAAGTGGAATTAGTAATTACCATCTTCAAAGAGGTTTAGGGTTGATATCACCTAATTCGTGTGAAGTCCTTAGCTTTCTGGCACACAATACTGAGTAAAGTAAGTGTTAGCTGTTAGAGTAGTAATAGTTATTGTTACCATTGTTTAATTATTCTTTCTACATTAACTTGAAAGTTTCACCTGTGAGTGATTTGGAGTTGTGTACTTTTGCTAATGTACCATTTTAAGCCATGCCTGTAAAGACAAGGTTGTTATAGAGGAAGTGAGAGGTAGGCATCAAAGTGTGCCTTCTCTGATTCTAGCAGTAGAATCTTATAACCAGGTTAAATATTTCAGGAATGCATTCCCAGCACTGTCAGCAGATGAGTAGATGCACTTGGGAATGAGTACATTTTAATGAAGTTATTTCCCAACCAGTGCATTGGTTTGTCTTCGTTACACATCCTGAATTTCTTCACTCTCCTTTCAGTTTTTGACTGTGAGGCCATGTGGTGACCATTAGTAGAGAGAAGAAGGTCAGTGACTATGCGGATTTGTAATGTACATATAAACCCAAGATGAGAGTGAGGAGTGACTGGTAGGTAGCTAGATTGAGAAGGGTGGAATATAATCTTTTCATTGGATAGTCTGAGTTGGGAATTTCCCAAACAGCATTTCCTTTTGCTGTTTTCCTCTCCACGCTTTGTTTTGTATATGTCTGTGCTGGTATGGTGTTAAAAAGTTATCAGTTCCCCCTCTTTAATTTTCTTTCTACCACCAACCTCCTAGCACAAACACAGATTTTAAGCTTACAAGCAAATTTGTCAAAGACAGCTGATAAAAATAATTTTAGGTTCACCTGAGGAGGGGTGCTAGTATGAAATTGTAAGTTTTTCATTCATGCTTGGAAAATATTTACAGCAATTTGGAAAGTGGGGGGGGGGAAGTCACCCATAATCTTATTACCATTATATAATTATTAGTATTAAAGACAGATGACATTAAGTAAGCATCTACTATATTCTTTTAATAATCCTGTGATGTATATATTCCCACTTTACATGTGAGGAAACACATCCACTTAATAGTGTAGCAGCCAAGTTTGAACCTGGTACATCTTGAGAAAGGTCTGGAGAGGAGACCTTTCTGTTCTACCTTCCCATTCTTCTTATATATATATATCCTTTTACCTAGTTGTTACACAATTTGTAAGTTTCATCTGCTAGTTTTAAAACTTAGCATTATAAAAACATTTTTCTCCCTACCCTTATTTCAAGTGGTGTCATATTGCTCACATTGTCTATTCATACCACCATATAAAGGCCCTTTGTCTTGGCTGCTGGACATTGATACAATGATATTGACTAAAATGGATGCTGCCCTTTACTGAGTGACTAAGATGAAAAAAACAGACTTAATCAGAACTAATACTTTATGGGATTTGGATTGCTACAGGTTTAATTATGCCATCTATCCTTGCTGGTGGGACATTTGAACTTAGAATTGGATATAAGTAAAATACAGATGACAAATTGAATAATTTATAGCTATCTGAAAACAACTTTTTTTTTTTTATTATTATACTTTAAGTTCTAGGGTACATGTGCATAACGTGCAGGTTTGTTACATATGTATACTTATGCCATGTTGGTGTGCTGCACCCATCAACTCGTCAGCACCCATCAATTCATCATTTATATCATTGAAAACAACTTTTTAAAATATATTTTAACACTTTGAAATGCCTTGCGCTTCCTTGTGAAAAATCTTAAAGGGATATTAAAATCAAATGGGCACTTAAAACTTATCTAGTTACTATTAGTAATTCCTAATATAATTTTATTTAATTTATAAAAGAAAAAAGCGAATTCTGGCACTCATTGGGAAGATGGCATTATATGTTGAGATAATTTGTGGGACATAGTGACTATAGTTAATATTGCATACTTCAAAGTTGCTAGGAGAGTACATTTTAAGTGTTCACACCACAAAATATAACTATGTGAGGTAATCCATATGTTAATTAGCTAAATTTAACCATTGCATAATTTATATGTTTTTCAAAATGTGTTGTACACCATAAATATATACAATTTGTATTAGTTTAAGAAGAAGAAAAAGATAATTTGTGGGCATTTATAAATAGATTGTATGGGTCAACACTGCACAATAGAAATATAAATTGAGTCACAAATGCAATTTTAGATTTTCTATAGCTACATCAAAAAATAAAAATAAATAGGTGAAATTTTATTAATGGATTTTTATTTAACGCAGCATATCTCAAGTACTATTATTTCAACATATAAACATGATTGAACTATTTTACATTTTTTCTTTTTTTTTAACCATATTAAGTCTTCAAAATCTGTTGATATTACATACTTAAAGCACATCTCAATTCAGACTAGCCAGACTTCAGGTATTCAGTAGCCACATACAGTTACTGTGTTGGACAGTGCAATTACAGATAGTAAGTCCTATAGGGGTACAGAGGAAGAATAATACAGAAATTAGGCCGGGCGCGGTGGCTCAAGCCTGTAATCCCAGCACTTTGGGAGGCCGAGGCGGGCGGATCACGAGGTCAGGAGATCGAGACCATCCTGGCTAACACGGTGAAACCCCGTCTCTACTAAAAAATACAAAAAAATAGCCGGGCGAGGTGGCGGGCGCCTGTAGTCCCAGCTACTCAGGAGGCTGAGGCAGGAGAATGGCATAAACCCGGGAGGTGGAGCTTGCAGTGAGCTGAGATCCGGCCACTGTACTGCAGCCTGGGTGACAGAGCGAGACTCCGTCTCAAAAAAAAAAAAAAAAAAACAAAGAATAATACAGAAATTGAACTGAACAGTAAAGGATGGCTGAAAACAGAAAATGCTTGAGAAGAATATTCCCATAAAGAAGTGATGGGAATTAAAATTAAGCAAATACAGTTTGATACCAGGTAATAGAGTGACTTGAATCCAGTTTAGGGAATGTAGTTTGGGGTTTGTGTGTGTGTGTGATTGCGAATATGTATTGGAGGGTGCCTAATTCATGTCTCATACATGAGCACTTGATACGTACTGAATTAGCTGGGTGCATTGGCTCACACCTGTAATCCCAGCACTGTGGGAGGCTGAGGCAGGCAGATCACCTGAGGTCAGGAATTCGAGACCAGCCTGGCCAACATGATGAAATCCCATCTCTACTAAAAATACAAAAATTAGCTGGGCATGGTGGTATGCACCTGTAATCCCAGCTACTTGGGAGGCTGAGGCAGGAGAATCGCTTAAACCTGAGAGGTGGAGGTTGCAGTAAGCCAAGATCATGCCACTGCATCCTCCATGGGTGACAGAGTGAGACTGTCTCCAAAAAAAAAAAAAAAAAGATAAATATTGAATTAATATTTAGAGAGAATTAATGTGACACCACAGAAAATGCTGGAAAAAACATCCTAACAAAGCCTTGTGGATCTTCAAAAGGGAAAGAGTTTCATTTAGGGAATATTGATGTTCTGTGATTAACAATATGATGGATTGATAAAGAAGGATGAGAATTGAGAAAAGGTTTTTAGATTTAGCTATTATTGGTTACTTGTTTTTTTTTTTTTTTTTTTGAGACGGAGTCTCGCTCTGTCGCCCAGGCTGGAGTCTGGAGTGCAGTGGCCGGATCTCAGCTCACTGCAAGCTCCGCCTCCCGGGTTCCCGCCATTCTCCTGCCTCAGCCTCCGGAGTAGCTGGGACTACAGGCGCCCGCCACCGCGCCCGGCTAGTTTTTTGTATTTTTTTAGTAGAGACGGGGTTTCACCGTATTAGCAGGATGGTCTCGATCTCCTGACCTCGTGATGCGCCCGTCTCGGCCTCCCAAAGTGCTGGGATTACAGGCTTGAGCCACCGCGCCCGGCGGTTACTTGTTTTTAAGTGTTTTATTTAGGTATAACTCACAGTGCACTTACAGTGAGGTACACAAATCTTAAGTACAACTCAGTAAATTTATACATATACCCAGGTAACTCTACTGGGAGGTACTGGGTTACGCCTGGGGAGAAGAGGATGTAAAAAAAGCATAGACATGAGAGTTGTGGAATGCAAGCATTTTCCCTGGTTAGAGCCTATCTATTTTAAATGAAATATCCAGATTGAGATGTAGAAGAATGTTTTTCTTCACTGATTAAAGGTGCTTTGTGCTCCCTCCTTTTCTCCCTACAGAAGTAACCGCTATTCTAGCCTCTAACCTCTATCACTATAAATTAGTTTTTGCTTATTTCTTTTTATTTTCCTTCCTTTTTTTTTCTTTTGAGATAGGGTCTCACTCTGTCATCCTAGCTGGAGTGCATTGGCGCAATCTCGGCTCACTGCAACCTTCACCTCCCAGGTTCAAACGATCCTCCCACTTCAGCTTCCTGAGTACCTGGAACTACAGGTGCGCGCCATCATGCCTGGCTGATTTTTTTTTTGTAGTAGAGATGGGATTTTACCATGTTGCCCGGGCTGGAGTTTTTGTTTCTGAACTTCTTATGGCATATTTGTTCTCCTTCCCAAGGTTAGTGAGAATTGATGCTTGAATCCATCTCTCTTTTCTTCTGTCCTTGTTTGGCGTTGTTATGAATTGGGAGGTAAATCAGATGAAATTTGGTACTATGGCCCTTTTTCCCCCCAGTGACAAAATCAGAGAGGTGCTTCTTAGTGTTCATAATAGTACTCCTTTAGACATTAGTTTTATGACTTGATATTTTGTTTAGAATGCAGAGATTTGAGTTGCCTCCACCGATAATATAGTTGCCTGGCTTGCTGTCATTACAGTGTTCTCTAGGCATATAGCCAGGAAGTAGGTGGAGGAGGTTGTGGATTGCCTCCTTATATAGATGGTTTTTGGAGCCTCTTTGATAGTAGCTTCCAGGCATTTTATCAGTTAGCTATTAGGCATTTTAGGTTGCTTGTTAAGGTATATGGGTATTTCTGATTTTAGTTTTAGAAGTAGGAATAAATAGGTGTACTTTTTTTTTATAGGTAGGTATCTAACCTGTCCAACAGAAAAGTAGAATATAACTAGAATGTTACCTTATGGACAGTTGCTTACAAGCGTGAATGGTTAAAGCCCATGTAGGAGACTTTATAAATGGAAAACTGAAATAGAATTGTTCATCATGGTTTTTACTTTTAGTGCTTGAATCAGTTTTTTTTCCCCAAATGGAATTAATAGTTGTAGCATTATTTTTCGTAAATACTGAGCAGTAGAAAACTTATTGTAGTATAGAAATATTAAATTGGTGCTTTGCAGATAAAGAATTTTTTCTGAAATGTGTATTATAATAAAGTTGTTGTTAAAAGTACATAATAATAAAAAATGTATCTTCACTTTCTAGTATATCTAGTTTTGAAGAATGAATATGTAAATTGTGCAGAAATGGATATGAAAAGACTTTCTCATTAACATTTGGATTGCGAATGCTCTTGAGTTTATAAATGAAAATATTTACTCTATATAAAGAAGTTTTGTCTTTTGGAATTTGTAATAAATTTGTTTAATATACTCTTGCTCCAAGGATTTTAGTATTTGTCTTGAAGAAATAATAAAATCTCGCCTGTCAACTTTTCTTATTGTAGCTTTTGTGAAGTATAAAAGGCTAAAGCAAATTGGTCAAATTAGACATTAAAAAAACTGTATCATTATTATCTCCAAAATATTGAGACTTTATACATAACAGCTTTTGGGGGCTAGATTTAGAAAATCACTAACATAAAACAATTAGAATTTTCTTAATTATAGTCTTCAAAACTAATGTATGTAGAAAAAAATACACTCAAGTTTGTGTTCTACGTTTACATGTTGTTTTGACAAAAATGAATGTTACATTTGAATTTAGTTTTGGGAGATTTCAGTTTTTTTGTATTCAGAAAAGTCTTGTTTGTCTGGTTGTATTTCCTCCAGTTTTCACATGTTTTATTTAACTGGGTTAGTTGTCATACAAAATTCAGCTAATGCTTCACTAGGAGTAGGGATGCACGTATACAGAACACAGGATATGGTGTCTACTCCAAAGAGCTCATGATCTAAGATATAACTTGAAGAGTACTTAACTGTGAAACATTTAAATTAGCTCACAAAATAAAATGATCTGTAATAAGATTAATTAATAAAGCTTCTTGACAAAAATAATTTTTTACCTAGATTTTGAAGAAGTGGTATGTATAGGTTGGTGAAAAGGGAAGGAAATAACAGCTAGGGGAAGAGCATATTAAAAAAGCACAGATATTTTGGGATGCTGAGGCAGGTGGAGCACCTGAGGTCAGGAGTTTGAGACCAGCTTGGCCAACATAGTGAAACCCAGTCTCTATTAAAAATACACACACACACACACAAGCCAGGTGTGATGGTGGGTGCCTGCAATCCCAGCTACTCAGGAGGCTGAGGCAGGAGAATCACTTGAACCTGGAACATAGACGTTGCAGTGAGCTGAGATTGTGCCACCACACTCAGCCTGGGTGACAGAGTGAGACTGCGGCTCAGGAAAAAAAAAAAAAAAAAAAAAAAAAAAAAAAACACAGACATGAGAGTTGTGGAATGCAAGCGTTTTCCTTGGTTAGAGTCTATTTTAAACGAATATAGTAAAAAATAATAAGATTGTGGCATGAGCTGGAGGGATCTAAAGAAGTTTGGGTTAGAGATTGGAAATAAGGAGTTCTACTGAAGATCATTGAACAGAATTACATGAAGAAATATGATTAGCAGCCAGATACAGCATGATTGGAGAGGAGATTGAAGTGAGGAAGGCCAGTTACTGTTTATTATCTTGGTGAGTGGGAAGGGTATATTAAGAGTAAGGATATGTAGTTTTAAATAAGTCTAATCAAATATTGTGGCTCCTCAGTTTATAGTGCAGAGCTAAAATAAGAATGAGAATTTTACTATCTTCTGATATTCAAAATAAATGGAGATAGAGTTTGCATATGACTTACTAGCACTAATTGAGGTAGACTTTTTTCTAAAAAAAAAACTGACTTGGACTTTTTTTTCTGTTAAGTTTATTTTGAAAACCAAGAAAGTTATGCTATCATGGTGTTTTCCTAAGTAAAGAATATTTAAGGTAACTGGTAAGAACTTGTATGCTGAATTTTGAGTTAAAATTCTGTATTTTATTCATGGCTTAAGAGACATTATAATTTGCATTGGAGCTGGTGGGAAAACAGGAAATAATAAAAATTAACAATGAGTACTACATATTTATATTTAAGTAGACACTTGTTTTAAAATATAGGAACATTTGGGAATACTCTGCTTTTATAGGAAAATAATGTTCTTAAGATGTAGAGTTTTTAATAATTCCGAAATTGAATGTACATTATGTTTTATAATGGGTAAAGGTCATTTTTAAAATAGAAGTAGAAAAACAGGAAAAATTATAAAAGTAATACAATTTTTTAAATCCTCATTTTTTTTTTTAAGAGTTAGGAAATAGAACAGAAGCTTGGGAACTAATAGTTTTAGAGTTTTAAGATACCATGTTTTAGCTTAACATTTACATTTTAAACATTCTCACAGTTAATATAGGCTTAACTTGGACATATTAAGCTTTTAGGATTTAGTATGTAGTAGTTCTCTGCTGGCACTAAGTCTTTCCCCTTCGCTCCTTTCCAACAGGTGTTGCCCAAGCTCTCATAAGCCATTCTTTTCTTTCTATTATTATTATTATTTTGTAGAGACGGGTCGCACTTTGTTACCCAGGCTGGTCTTGAACTCTTGGGCTCAAGCAGTGCTCTTGGCCTCCCAAAGTGCTGTGATTACAGTTGTGAGCTACTGAGACCAGCCTTTTTATTCTGATGGTCAGTACTGATGAAGTCCTTTCCAGCTTTGGGCACACAGCCTTCCATTATTCCTGCTGTCAGTTTTTTTGTCTTTCTACTGTGCTTTTCAACCTTGGTTATTTATGTATCACCTTCATCTGCGCAATTATTACTTACCATTTAACTGCAGCAAGTAAAGACATTAATAGTGAGGTTTTTGGGAACGTGGTAAAATCAGGAGGTATGTTTGACTTTGTCCAAGTTATCTGATGAGGCAGATCAGCTAAAGCAAAATACAGTGAGTTGCTCCCTACTATCACTGGGACCTAGAGATTTCATCTACATCTCTGAAAAATGGGGTTTCTGTATAATAGTATGGGTGAGAAGGAATGTCAGCAGAACTATCAGCTGTTTTCTGATTATCCTGATGAACTAGTGGTATAGGAAGCTTTTCTGAAAATGCTGCTCTGAATTGCTTGCTTAAGTAGTCGCTTTTTAATACCTGTGTATGGCTCCATAGTTCTTGAGAATAGCCCTATCTCCATTTGTTTGTAGATGAGAGAAAGCTGAACCTTCTGCTGTCAGTGGAGAAGGCCTAGAATTAGTCTAGAACTGGTGCTGTAGGGCCCTGGAATGCTTCAGGAATTGGTGTCTGCAAGGACCTCTGAAGGAATTGTCTAAAAGTCTATGTAACAAGTAAGCAACACTGATGGTTCCAGGAAAGGAACTCCTGCCTCATCCAAGTTTTCTTCTTTGACATTCAACCTGAGGATCTCTGTACTTGAGAACAGTAGGCACAGTTCAGGTTAAGGGCATCATACTGGAAAACAGGGAGAATTACATGAAAATCTACATGTTGATCTGAGAGTTATTCCCAATCTCTTTTTCCCTCCCAGTTTGGAGAATACTGGCTGACAAGTTCTTGCCCCATCTAGCTGTGAGATTAAAAGATTCATCCTGTGACAGCAAACTGACGAGATCAGGAAAAATGTCTAACTGATAACAGATGTGGCCCAGATTGATAATCCTACAGTATGTCTCCTCATTAAGACAGAATCTCTAGGCAACTTTTAAATGCTTCAACCTTAAATATGAGATTAAGGATCACCAAATATTTGAGGATAACCTTATATGAAAGAGAAGAGGGAAATGGAAATACTTTAAGAAGAAGAAAAGTTTTTATAAAAAGTTACTGATTTCTTCAGAAGTAGATACTGCATCTTTGAAACAAGAAAGGATGCTATGAAAAAGCAGTGCCGAGAAGAGAAGAGCTTCTAGAAATTTAGAATATGAAACACTTCATAGAATTATTAGAAATTCAGAATATTAAATTCTTATTAGAAGGTTGGAAGATAAAGTTGAGAAAATGCCCACAGAGGAGGACAAAAAAGTTGTAAAGTAGGAGAAAATAAGAAAACTAGAGGATCACACTTGCATGCATGTTCAACATATGAAAAGTAAGAATTGGCTAGGTGTGGTGGCTCATGCCTGTAATCTCAGCTCTTTGCGTGGTCAAAGTGGGCGGATCACCTGAGGTCAGGAGTTCAAGACCAGCCTGGCCAACATGGTGAAACCCCGTCTCTACTAAAAATACAAAAGTTAGCCGGGCGTGTTGGTATGCACCTGTAATCTGAGCAAATCGCTTGAACCTGGGAGGCAGAGGTTGCAGTGAGCTGATGTGGCGCTGCTGCACTCCAGCCTGTGCAACAGTAGGAGACACTGTCTTAAAAAAAAAAAAAAGGGAGAAAATGGAAGAAATTATGTGAATTTCCACAGTAAAAGGGCTCATGAATGCTCAATATGGTGACTGAAAAAAAGAACATCAAGATGTATCATGGCGAAATTTCAGACACCAGAAATAAAGGGAAGATCAAGAAAGCTTTCGGGAATGGAGCACAAAGGAGGGATTGGAAATAGGTAGCATTGGAGAGTAATCAGTAATGGAATAATACCTTCAAAATCCTGAAGGAAAGTTATTTCCAAACTCTTCATTCTATACCAGTCTATCAAGTGTGGGAGGAGGCAAAAAATATGAAACGTATGAGGTTGTTAGAATCTTTACTTCAAAAGTACCATATCAGGAAGTTACTAGAAGGCACAGGCTCCATCAAAGTAATGGGATAACTAAAAAGAGGGGGATCCAGGAAATAGGATGCAGTACAGAAGAGTAAAGAGAATTTCTAGGATGATTATGAAGGGAGATTCAAGGATAGTGCTGTACAGGAGGTCTGAAGAGTAACCAGTTCAGCTTGGGACAGGAGGATGAAGGGATCTAGATGGCGTGTCTTTAGAGAAAAAAAAAAAAAGAGGACTTTTCTGATTTAATTTATAAGAGATATTTGTTGGTAGTTTTCTTATGATAACTTTGTCTGATTTGGGTATGAGGGCAATATTGGCCTCATAGGAACGAGTTAGGAAGTGTTCCCTTCTATTTTTTGAAAGAGTTTGAGAAGAAATAGTGTTAATTCTTGAAATGTTCCCCAGATTCCAGGGAAGCAGTGTGGTCATGGATTGTTTGTTTGTTTTTATGAGACAGAGTCTTTTTCTGTTGCCCAGGCTGGAGTGCAATGCACAATCTTGGCTCACTGCAACCTCGAACTCCGGGGCTCAAATGATCTATCCTCCTGCCTCAGCCTCTCAGGTAGCTAGGACTACAGGTGCTCTCCACCGTGGTTGGCTAGGTCCTGGGCTTTTCTTTGTGGGAAGTTCTTTCTACTTGATTTAGGTCTATTCGGATTTCCTGTGTCATCTGTAGTCAGTTTCAACAGTTTGGGTTTTTCTAGGAGTTTGTCCATTTCATCTACACTATGTAATTTGTTGGCATACAGTTGCATAGTGTTCTTTTATAATCCTTTTTATTAATATAAGGTTGGTAGTAATTACTCCTTTTCCATTCCTCACTGTAGTGATTTCAGTCTTTTCTTTCTTAGTTTAGCTGAAGGTTTGTCAATTTTGTTCTTTTCAAATAACTAACTTTTGGGTTCATTGATTTTTTTTTTTTCCTCTACTTTTTTTCTGTTCTCTATTTCTGCTGTGTTCTTTATTTATTTATTTTTCTTTTGTCTGCTTTGGGTTTAGTTTGTCTTTTCCTAATTTCTTAAGATAGAAAGTTAGATTATGGATTTAAGACCTTTTTTAATGTAGGCATATATAGCTGTAAATTTCTCTATAAGCATTGCATTTACTTCATCCCATAAGTTTTAGTATGTTGTGTTTTTGTTTTTATTTATCTCAACATATTTTCTGATTTCCAATGCAATTTCTTCTTTGGCTTACTGGTTACTTAGATGTTTGTTGCTTAATTTCCACATATTAATTTACCAAATTTCCTTCTGGTATTGATTTCTAGTTTCGTTCCATTGTGGTCAGAGAACATACTCTCTATGATTTTTATTCCTTTAAAATTTATTGACACTTGTCTGATGGCCTAACACATGGTACATACTAAAGAACATTCCTTATTCTGCTGTCGTTAGGTGGAGCGTTTTGTAGAGTTATAGTGTTCAAGTCTTCTATTTCCTTGATCTTCTGTCTATACTATCCATTATTGAATGTGAAGTACATATCTCAAGTACTATTATTTCAACGTATAGACATGATTGAACTATTTACATTCTGCCTTTCAATTCTGTCAGTTTCTACTTAATATATTTTGGGGTTCTCTTATTAGGTGTGCACATGATTATAAGTGGCATGTAATTTTGATGGATTGACCTTTTTGTTATTACAAAACATTCTCTGTTTCTAGTAACAATTTTTTGTCTTAATGTCTATTGTTTCTGCTGTGAGAATAGCTGCATCAGCTCTCTTTTGGTTACTTTCTGCATGCTATAACATTTTTGATCTTTTACTTTCAGTTTATTTGTATCTATTTAATCTCAAGTGTGTCTCTTATAGCCAATATATAGTTGGATTATGTTTTTTACCCATTCTGCCAGTATGTGCTTTTTGATTGGAGTGCCTGATTAATTTGCATTTAATATAATTTCCAATAAAGTGGAATTTACATCTGCTGTTTTGCTCTTTGTTTTCTATATGTCTCATTGTTTTTTGGGGTAGTTATTCCTCTAGTCCTCTAGTGCTGCCTTTTGTGTTAAATAGATATTTTCAAGTGTATCACTTGAATCACTTGTTTTGTACTGTATACTTTTAATTCATTTTTGTAGTGGTTGCTCTGGGAATTATAATTAACTTAATTTTATTCTAGTTGAAATTAATACTGTTAATCTTAATAATATACAAAAAGTTTGCTCCTATATAGCTCTGTTCCCTCTCCTTCCTTCGTGCTATTATTGCCATACATACATCCTTTTACACCTTTTAAATGGGGAGAAGAAAAAGTCACGGAGAGAAAACAATTATACTGTCTTTTATATTTACCTATGTAGTTACCTTCACCATACTCCTTATTTCTTCAAATGGATTCAGGCTGCTATCTAGTGCTCTTCCATTTCAGCCTGTGGGATACTCTTTAGTATTTGTTTAAATCTGTAAATGTCTTAATTTCTCCTTCTGTTATGAAAAATAGTTCTAGAATTCATGGTTGAGAGTCTTTTTCTTTCAGTACTTTGACACCATTGCCATCTGGCCTCCATGGTTTCTCATGTAAAATTAGTTATTAATGTTACTAAAGATGTTTGTCTGTGACAAGTTGTTTCTTTCTTGCTTCTTTTAGGATTCTCTCTTCCTTTTTCAGCAGTTTTACGATGATGTGTCTAAGGTGTAGATCTCT
The DNA here is from genome assembly GCF_007565055.1 of Rhinopithecus roxellana. NCBI lineage: Eukaryota > Metazoa > Chordata > Mammalia > Primates > Cercopithecidae > Rhinopithecus > Rhinopithecus roxellana. The sequence goes on along the minus strand of NC_044560.1, from coordinate 73,075,203 downwards.
TTGGGTTTATCCTCTGTGTAATTCCTTGAGCTTTTTTGGATGTTTAGGTTAATGTTTTTCATCAAACGGGGGGAATTTTTAGTCACATTTCTTCAAATGCTCTTTCTGCCTCATTCTTATCTCCCCTCTCTTCTGAAACTCCTATTATGTATACAATGGTATGTTTAATGTTGTCTCACAGGTGTTGTAGGCCCTATGCATTTTTAACATTGGTTTTCTTTCTGCTCCTCACACTGGATAATCTCAGTTGATCTATTTTCAGGTTTGCTGACTTTTCTAGTGAATTGTTCATTTTAGTTATTGTGCTTTTCAATTCCACAATTTTTTTGTCATAATTTTTTTATCTTTTATTGATATTCTCATACTTTCTTTTAGTTCTTTAGACATGGGTTTCTTTTAGTTCTTTGAATATGCTTAAAGTAGCTGATTTTAAAACATTGTCTAGTTTAGTCAGTGCTATGTCTGGGTTTCCTTAGGGACAGTTTTGTGGACTGCTTTTCTCTCCATGTGTATGAACCGCACTTCCTCCTCCTTTTTTTTTTATATCTTGTAATTTTTTGTTGAATACTGCACATTTAAAATAATGTCACAACTCTGATAATCAGATTCTCTTCTCTGCCCCAGTGTTGTTATTTTAGCGATTTTTTTCTAAACTAATTCTATAAAATCTGTATTCTTTGTCACACATAGGCACTGAAATCTCTGCTCGGTTGGCTTAGTGGTCAGCTAATGATTGGACAGAGATTTCCTTAAATGCCTGGGAGCTATACATCTTTTTGTTGAAGTTATGTGTGTATTGGGACACTCCTTCAACACTTAACCAGGCAGTTTACAACTCTGCCTTACTCTTTACTTCCTGCTTGTGCAGAGCCTCAAGTTTAGCTAGAGGTGAGCACTTAGGTCTTTACTGGGCATGTGTACAGCCCTTTCTGTACATGTGGCTCTCTATAGTCTCAGGAATATGATGGAGCTTTATAAAGCCCCCAGCTTTTCTTTTTAAAGCTTTTAGTCTATTGTTTGCCTCAGCTGTTCTTCTCTCCCTCAGCCAGCTGCAATGTGAAACAGTTCACCTCTTTTTGACAAATGTCCTTTGGTCGTCCTAGGGTATCGGGGGAAGCTTTTTGTACTAGTTAAGTGCTGAGTCAGGTCAAATTAAACTAGCTTTGGGAGTAGAGCCTTCCGGGAGACCACCAGACATGTTAAATAATGACAGTTCTCTGGGAATGAGGTACTAAAGGAGCACCAAACCTCTTCTGTCTTCCCTAGTGCCTGCCAGGCTGTTGGGTTTTTTGTTTTTAATTATAAAGCAATGGGGTCTGGCTCTGTGCTCAGGCTGGAGTGCAGTGGCGTGGTCAGAGCTCACTGCAGCCTCAAAGTCGTGAGCTCAACTGATCCTCTGGCTTCAGCCTCGTGAGTATCAGGGACTACAGATGCATGCCAACATGCCTGACTAATTTTTAAACATTATTTAGAGGTGGGGTACTACCATGTTGCCCAGACTGGTTTCGAGCACTTGGGCTCAAGCAGTTCTCCCCACCTCAGCCTCTCAAGTAGTTGGGATTATAGGCATAAGCCACTGGGCCTGATCCCCCAGGCTGGTAATTTTCAAAGCTACTACCCAGCTATGGGGGAGGATGGGAATAGGGGAAGATAAAAATGCCTTAAAGTGTGCTGGTCTTCCCAAATAAGATTCTGCCATTTATCACTCTTCTAGATTGCTCCAAGCCTTTGGCTAATTTCCAGAGTTCACAGAATGTTGGTTTTCACAGTTTTTGCCAGTGATCTTGCTGGTTTTATGGAGGAGATGATTTTCGAAGGTCCTTGTTCTGAAATTTTTGCTTATATTCTACTGTTGAGTTTTGGGAGTTTTAAAATATTTTAGATATGAGTCTTTTGTTAAGTATATAGTTGGCAAATATTTTCTGTTATTCTAGAGGGTATGTAGGGTTATCTCATAGTGATTTTTATTTTACGTTTCCCTGATTCCCAATGTGACTGAGTACCTTTTACTATGTTTATTGCCAAGTTTTATAAATGTTTTGTGTGTCTTTGGAAAGAATGTGTATGCTGCAATTTTTTGGGTGCAGTATTCATGTCTGTGTCTTAGTTTGGGCTACTGTAACATGTACTATAGACTGGGTGGCTTACAAACAACAGAAATTTATTTCTCACAGTTCTGGAGATTGGAAGTCTGAGATCAGCGTGCCAACATGGTCAGGTTCTGATGAGGGCCCTGAGCCTCTGATGTCATGTTTTTGATTTAGTGTTGTTACTACTTTCCTTCCCCTCCCCCTTTTAAAACTCTAGTTGTTGGTTTTCTCTGCTGGCCACAAACCCAATTTTTGTTTTCTGAAAATAACTTTTTTTCAACTCATTTTTGAAGGATAGTATCATTGGATATAGAAGATGTTGTTTCAGTGTCTCCATTTTTTCTGATAGGTCAACCATTAATAGTATTGTTGTTTTTGATATGTAACCAGCCATTTTTCTTTGGCTGCTGTCAAGGTTTTCTCTTAGGCTTTCAGCAGCTTGACTATGATATATATGCATATGTGGCTCTGTGTATATTCCGCTTGGGTTTTTTGAGATTCTTGGATTTGTTAAGTCAGTATTTTCTACTGAATTTGAAATGTTTTTGCCATTGTTTCTTCAACAAAAATTTTTTTATGCTTGTTTCATTCCTTTCTTTTTGGGACTTGAGTTACATATATTGGACTGCCTCATAGTGTCCTACTGGTGGTCTCTTAGGATCTGTTTATTTTTCTTTAGTCATTTTACTTTCTGTTCTTTGGATTAGACGGTTTTATTTCCCTGTCTTCAGACCCACCGATTCTTTCTTCTGCTATCTGTAATCTTCTGTTGAGTCATCTGATGAATTTTTTATTCTGGTTATTGTATTTTTCAGCTTTTTCTTTTTTTTAAGTTTCTGTCAATTTTTTGAACATATTTTCTTTTAATTTTTGTAACATACTTAGAATAACTGCTTTGAATTAATTCAGGTAGATGCAGAATCAGTATCTGTTGATTTACTTTTCTTTTTTCCTGAGTCTGGGTCACATTTTCCTCTTTCTTTGCATATCATGTTATTTTTTGCCTGGAACTGCACGTTATGGATATGTTTTAGATTCAGTTAATGTTCTTAGAATTGCAGGTCTTTTTTTTTAAGGTAGGTAGTTAACTTACCTTGGCCCATACTGCAAACTTGGTCTCCCCTGTTGTATGCAGCTGTGGCCATCTCTGCTCTCTTCTAGCTTTCCATTGCTGCTTTCTTGGCCTGGCTTCTTGGGGGTCTCCCAGTGAGTAAGTTGGTTGTTACCCAAAAATTTGTGGAGATTATAGTCCGATTTTGCGCTGTGGTTTTCTTGCTTTTTGGAATTTTACTAATTTTCAGCTGTTCTGCAGAGCTTCTAACAGACTTCACTAACACTTCAACCTTGTAGAGCTGCAGCTTCCTGCCGCCTACACTGCATGGTTGGGGAATGCATTCTGTTGAAAGGCAACAAACTCAGTAATAACAGTGCTATTTTCAAGTGTAGCATCATTCTTTCTAGTTTCTGCCTACTTTTTCCTCAATCCCTTCAGGTCTTCTCTGTGCCTACTGGGTTTATCAGTCATCCAATGATTTGGGCAAAGTTTATACCTAGAATTTTTGTTTCACCCCTCTGGTTCTCTGACTGCCGTGTTTTTCCCATTTAAATTTCCAGCTGTTTTCTTAGGCCTAAACACTGAGCCCTAGGGTGATACTATCTTTCTCCAGAGATAATTTTTGTGTTCTTGTGGGGTCTCTAGCATTCTGTGATTACTTTAATTAAATTGTAGGGATTGAAGGATCAGTGGGTGCATATGGTACTTATAGGATGATGTCTCTATTTTTGGCTTGGATTTCTTCCATAGTAGTTTCATTCCTAAACATGTTCTCTCCATGAAGTGTGGCAAAGATAGCCACTGGCTGCTCTAACCTACATCATTCTCGTAGCTGTTTCTGCTGAGGATTCAAGTGACACTTTCCCAATAGTTTTTGCAAATGTACTGAGAAGCATTCTGTATCTCCAATTTCTGGATATAGTCCCATCCATGAACAAATTACTGTGCTAGGAGAACAGGGTAATCTGATCAGCCTGAGAGTCACTTGTTTATCCTTCCATTCAGGTGCCTAGGATTGGGGCCACTGTAATAGTTTAGTAAGAATGTGTCCTATAGGGAAATTAAGGTTACTATTAGTAAAAATAGAGGTAATGTTAGAGATAGAAGATTGTTCTGTAACAGTTTTTATAGATTTTGGAGTGTCCTGAAAAATTTCAGTGTATTGCTGGATCCAGTAAAGTTGTGTAGGAACAATATTTCACAAAAAAATTATAATTGAATGGTGACATTACTTACAATAATGATTTTGGTCAGTTTATATATCTCTGAGTTTGAAAAATTTTGTGACAGAATGTCTTGTAGAGTTACTGCTAATAAAAGAATGAAATAGATTTGGTCCTTTATTCCCCCTTGTCTTCAAAAGTTAAGAGACCTAAATCAAATGTTAATATAAAATAACTCCTAGGGCTAAGAAAAATTTATTACGGTATTGTTAAGATAGAGTTGCCCTGTCAGTTAACTCTTATTGTGTAACAGATTACTTTGAAACTTGGTGTGGTTTAAATCAATAAACATATATTGTTAGAAAAAGTCTGTGCGTCAGCTAGGTGGCATTTCTGGTCTTGACTGGGCTCATTTATGAATCTGCATTTACCAGCAGGTCAGGAAGGTGGCTCTGCTTCTCTTGACTGGATTCTCTCATATATTTGAGCATTGACTGGCCATAAGATTGATCTAGGATGGCCTATATTGAGTTGGCTGTAGTTTGGTCTAGGGTGTGCTGTGACATCTGGGTTACCCCCCCAATCCTGAAGCAGATGAGAGTTAGCTTGTTATCATGGTGGTGGCAAGGTTTTGAAAAAGACAGAGAGCAGAAGTATACAATGTCTCTTGAGGCCTAAGCTCAAAACTGGCAAACTGTGACATCTGCTGGATTCCACTGGTGTTTCTTATAAGGTCAGTCCCAGATTTAAGAGGTCAAGGAGAGGACGCTACTTCTTTTTTCTTTTTCTTTTTTAAGAGACAGGGTCTTGCTCTGTCGCCCAGGCTGGAATGCAGTGGCACAGTCATAGCTCACTGTAAACTCGAACTCCTGGGCTCACGCAATCCTCCTGCCTTGGCCTCTTGAGTAGCTAGGACCACAGACGTGCACTACCACACCTGGCTAATTTTTGTATTTTTTGTAGAGGCAGGGTCTCCTTGTGTTGCTCAGGCTGGTCTTGAACTTCTGGCTTCAAGTGATCCTCCTGCCTTGGCCTCCCAAAGTGCTGGGATTATAGGCATGAGCCACTGCAACTGGCAGACCACCTCTTGAAGAGAGAAACTACAAAACTTCGTTGCCAAATACATGGATAACGAGGTGAAACAGAATTGGGCTGTATTTTCACAATTGGGCTTTTTGTTTCAGTTGGTAAAATTAGATTAATTTTCAGTGTTTAGTTCTGAACTCACTATATTTCAGTAAGAATTGTTTGCATATAGAAATTGGGGCAGGTACAAATTTTGTATATCAATCTGTCCAGTAGTCCAGATTACTCTTTGCTGTATTTGTTTCATAAGTCAGGTCTGATGAGATTTTGGAAGCATTGTTTATACACTGAGTTACCAATTGTAGGTAGATGTTGGTAAATTAGCAGTTGTTCAAAGGTGATTCATTTATATCTTTTTTTGGTCATAAATGACTTATTTTGGTGTTCATTTATTATTCTAATTTTGAGATTTACTTTTTTTCTATTCCTTGTATGCTGTGAATTTTTAACAGATTTATTGAAGTACAATTGACATATTAAAAAATCACATTTAAAGTAAACAATTTGAACAGATTTGACGTCTGTATACACCTATGAAATCATTCAAGGTAAGGAGCATACCCTTTAGTTTCAAAAAGTATGCTTATGCCTGTTGGTACTCCTCCTGTTTGCCCAGACAGTGAGTTATCTGCTTTAGGTAATTTATAAGGTAATTTGTGTATTCTGGAATTTTACATAAATCAACACATGCAGTACGTACTGTTTTTGTTTGGAGTTTTTTTTTTTTTTTACTCAACGTATTTTTTTTTGAGGTTCATTCATGTTGCATGTATCATTAGTTCAGCCCTACATATTCTGTTGCAGGTATATAATGTAAGGATTCACATGTTGATGGACATTTTTCCCCCAGTGTTTGAATATTACAAATAAGGATGGTGTAGACATTTGTATACAAATCGTTTGATATGGTTTGACTCTGTGTCCCTACCAAATCTCATGTTGAATTGTAATTCCCAATGTTGGAGAAGGGACCTGGAGATAGGTGATTGGATCATGGGGACAGATTTCCCCCTTGCTGTTCTTGTAGTAGTGAGTGAGTCCTCACGAGATGTGGTTGTTTAAAAGTGTTTAACACTTCCCCCCTTCACTCTTATTCTCTTGCTCTACCATGGTAAGATAGATGTGCTTGCTTCCCCTTCATCTTCTGCCATAATGGCAAGTTTCTTGAGGCCTCTCCCAGCCGTGCTTCCTATACAGCCTGTGGAACTGTGAGTCAGTTAAACCTCTTTTCTTCATAAATTACCCAGTCTCAGGTAGTTCTTTATAGCAGTGTGGGAATGGACTAATACATCGTTATATGGATATATACTTTCATTTGTTTGGACATATACTTAGGAGTTTCCACTCCATGACTGGATCCTGTAGTAGGTGTATGTTTGATGTTTTAAGAAATGGTGAAACTTTTACAAAGTGATTGTACCTTTTTATCTTCTCATATGAATATATGAAAGTTTTAGTTCCTCCACTTGTTCACCAACACTTGGTTTGGTTGGTCTTACTAATTTTAGCCATTCTTACAGCTGTGTTGTGATACCTCTTTGTGCCTTTAATTTGCACGTCACCAGTAACAAATGATACTGAGCATCTTTTGATATGCTTGTCATTCATATATTGTTGCCGAAATGCTGCTTCAAATCTTCTGCCTATTTTGTAATTGGATTGTTTTATTATTGAAGGTGTTAAAAGCAGCTTTATTGAGACATAATTGACATGTAATAAAGTACACATATGTAAAGTATACAGTGAGAAAAGTTTTGACACATGTATATACTCAGGAGGCCACAAACAAGATGATGAATATATTCATCACCCCCAAAAGTTCTCCTGGTGCCACTTTGTATCTTCCTTTTCTGCCACCTTCCTTTTTGGGGGTCTGTCTCTTTAACAGCATATAGTTTAGGATTACTTTCTTTTCCCACTGAGGCAAGACTCCTTTTTATCCGGTGTTACATGAATTAGGAGATTTTCCACTCTTAAGAGAACAGGTACTATTGTGCTGTGTGAGACTAGGGCAATTCTCTTTCATCCTTTTGGGTCACTCTTCCTTGCTTGGATAGTTTCCACACAGAGTTGCTCTAATCATTATGTAGCTAGATACTTGAGGGTGTTCTTTGTTTGTGGAGTTATCTTCTCTTCAGTACTCTGCCCTGTGATCTTTAGCTGTTGACTTTTTTAGGCTTTTATCTCAGTCTTGTCAACTCAAGGATTACCACCAGATTCTGCATAGATACTCTTTCCTTGGGCAGGAATCTGTACTTTCTCCAGGCAGTTGTTTGCTCACCTTATTTCCCTTTCAGTGTTCACCCTCAGGGGTTGCCTAATGTCTAATATCTGAAAACTACTGTTTCGTATGTTTTCTGATTTCTTGAGTTTTCAGGGAGGAGGGCAAACTCAATTCCTGTTACTCCACCTTGGCTCTTACATGTACTTTCTACTCTTCATATTTATCTTTTATTTTGCTAAAAAACACATAACAGTAAATTTACCATCTTAACTGTTTTTAAGTGTACAGTCTAGTAGTGTTAAGTGTATTCACATTGTGTAACAGGTCTCTAGAACTTTTTCACTTTGGAAAAGAGAAACTGTATCTGTTAAACACTAATTTCACTTCCTCTTTCCCCCAGACTTTTCTAACCACTCCACTTTCTGTGATTTTGACTATGTTAGGTACCTCATGGATGGAATCATAAAGTATTTGTCCTTTTGTGATTGGCATATTTCAGTTATAATGCCCTTGAGGAGATTGAGCTTCATCCATGCTATAGCATGTGATACAATTTCCTTGTTTTAAGGCTGCGTAATATACCATTGTATGTATACACATTCCGTTGATCTGTTTATACATTGGTGGACAGTGGGTTTCTTCTTTCTCTTGGATCTTGTGAATAATGCTGTTGTGAATGTGGGCATGTAAATATCTTTTTGAGATTCGGCTTTGAATTCTTTGTGTATATGCCCAGAAGTGGGATTGCTGGATCATATGGTAATTTAACTTCAAATATTTTGAGGAACTGTCATGTTTTTCATAATGGCTGCACCATTTTATATTTCCCCCAACAGTGCACCAAGGGTTCTAATTTCTCCACATTCTCACCAACACTTGTTATTTCCTGGGTTTTTAAAAATAACCGCCTCTAGTGGATGTAAGGTGATACCTTGTAGTTTTGATTTGCATTCTCTGATGACTGGTGATGTTGAGTATCTTTTCTTTCTTACTATATATTTTTTGAAATAGGGTCTTGCTATATTGCCCAGGCTGGAGTGCAGTGGCACAATTATGGCTCACTCCAGCTTTGACCTTCCAGGCTCAAGTGATTCTCCCACCGCAACCTCTCAAGTAGCTGGTACTACAAATGTGTGCTACCACAACTATTTATTTTTTATTTTTAATTTTTAGTAGAGACAAGGTCTTGCTATGTTGCCCAGGCTGTTCTCAAACTCCTGAGCTCAAGCGATCCTCCCACCTCAGCCTCTCAGAGTGCTGGGATTACAGTCATGAGCCACCACACTGGGCTGAGCATCTTTTCATGTGCTTGTTTTATATGCCGTCTTTGGAGGATTGTCCATTCAAAAACTTGGCCCATTTTTAAATTCAGTCAATTTTTTGTTGTCAAGTTCATTATATTACATATTTTGGATATTAACCTCTTATCAGATACATGATTTGCAAATATTTTCTCCCACTCTGTAGGTTGTCTTTTCACTCCGTTGATTACTTCTTTTGATGTATAGAAGATTTTAACTTTTAATGTAATTCCATTTTTTGTTCCCTGTGCTTTTGGTGTCATGTTCAAGAATTCATAGCTAAATCCAATGTCACGAAGCTTTCTCCTATATTTTCTTTTAGTAGTTTTATAGTTTTTGTATGTGGTGTAAAGTAAGGGTCCAACTTCATTCTTTTTCAGGTGGATATTGGATTTTCCCAGTATCATTTGTTGAAGAGACTGTCCTTTCCTCACTGTATAGTCTTGGCCCTCTTGTCAAACACCGTTTGACTAGAAATGCATGGGTTTATTTCTGGGCTGTCTATTTTGTTTCATTGGTTTATATGTCTTTTTATGCTGGCACCACTGCTGTCTTGATTACTATTTGTATTTAGTATGTTTTGAAGTCAGGACTTGTAAGGCCTCCAACTTTGTTGTTCTTTTTCAAGTTTTTAGTATGTATTTAGTATGTTTTGAAATCAGGAATTGTAAGGACTCCAACTTTGTTGTTCTTTTTCAAGTTTGTTTTGGCTCTATGGGGTCCTTTGAGATTCCATATTAACTTAAGGATAGGCTTTCCTGTTTCTGCAAAAAATGCCGTTGGGACTTTGACAGTGATTACATTGAATCTGTAGATTGCTGTGGGTAGTATGAACATTTTAACAATAAATCTTCCAATCTGTGGATACAGTGTGTTTCCATTTATTTGTATATTTTATGGTTTCTTTCAGCAGTGTGTTGTAGCTTGCATTGTACAAGTCTGTTGGATCCTCGGTTAATTCCTAAATATTGTATTCTTTTTGATACTATTGTACATGGAATTGTATTAATTTGTTTTTCAAATTGCTTATTGAAATATAACTGATATTTGTGTGTTTGTGTGCTTTTATTTTTTGTATCCTGCAACATTGCTGAAGTAATTACTTCTAACATTTTTTTTTCTTGAAAATTTAAGAGTTTTTTGCATGTAAGGTCACATCAGAGAACCAGGGTAATTTTATTTCTTCCTTTCTAATTTGAATGCAGTTTATTCCTTTTTCTTGTCTAATTGCTCTGGCTAGGACTTCCACTGCTGTGTTGAATAGAAATGGTGACAGTAGGCATCCTTGCTTTGTTCTCGATGTTAGAGGAAATGCTTTCAGTCTTTCACTGTTGAGTGTGATGTTAGCTGTGGGCTTTTTGTGTATGGCTTTTATTATGTTAAAGTTTCCTTCTATTTCTATTTTGTTTTCATGTGTTGAACTGTCCTTACATTCCAGGAGTAAAGCCCACTTGGTCATGATGTGTAATCCTTTTAATGTGCTGCTGACTTTGTTTTGCTCCTATTTTGTTGTGGATTTTTGCATCAGTATTAATCACGGATATATGTCTATACTTTTGTTCTTGCTTGTTGTGTCTTTCTCTGGTTTTGGTGTCAGGGTAGTGTTGACCTTATGGAATGAATTTGAAGTATTCCGTTCTTTTGAATTCTTTATGAGTTTGATGTTAATTCTTGTTTAAATGTCTGGTAGAATTCTCTAGCAGAGCCATCTGGTCCTGGGCTTCTCTTAGTTGGGAAGTTTCTGATAACCGCATCCGATCTCTGTTTACTAATTATAGGCCATTCAGAGTTTTTATTTTTCATGTCCTCATTTTGTTAGGTGTACATTTTTAGGAATATACCAGTTTATTCTAGGTTATTCAATTGTTGATGTATACTTGTTCATAATATTCTGTTATAATCCTTCTGGCATCAGTTGTATTGTCCCCTCTTTCATTTCTGATTTTCATTTTTCAAGTCTTTTTCTTAGTCTAGCTAAGGAGTTTATTGATTTTGTTGATTGATCTTTTTTTTAAAAATAAAACAAAACAAAAAATAAAAACCAAAAACGAACTCTGGGTTTCACTGAGTTTTTTTCTTTCCTTGTCTTCAGTTCTGTATTTAGTTGATCTCAGCCCTGATATGTATTATTTTTCTCCCTTCTGCTACTGTTTAGTTTAGTTTGTTCCTCTTTTTTCTAGTTCCTTGAGATACAAAGTTAGGTTGTTGATTTGTGATTTTTTTTTTTTTTAAAAACATGTAAGCTTTTGCTGCCATAAACCTCCCTGTTAGTATTGCTTTTGCTGCATCTCATAAATTAGTGGTTTGTTGTGTTTTTGTTTTTGTCTCCGGATATTTAAAAAATTTATTTGTAATTTCTTTGCCCCATTGGTTGGTTAAGAGTGAGCTTTTAAATTCCACATGTGTGGATTTTCTTGTTTTCCTTCTGTTATTGGCTTTTAGTTTCATTTCACTGTGATTAGAGAAGATAGTTGGTATGATTTCAGTCTTCTTAAATTTATTCAGACTTGTTTTGTGACCTATATTTTATATAATTTTAATGTGTATCTGAACTTTCAGAGTTAATTGTGAAGACTTTTCTGAATTGTCAGTGTTTAGTTTTCTAAAATACGTTCACGCCTCTTCAGCATATTTACAATGTTTTTGAAAATTAATAGACATTCTTTTTTAGAAGTTTTTACAAAAAATTTGAGCAGGATAGTATAATGTTCCCATGTTCTAACCACCCCTCCAACTGTCATTTTTCCCTGTTATTAACATCTTACGTTAGTACAGTACACTTGTTACAGTTAATGAACCAATATTGACACATTATTATTGACTAAAGACCATAGTTTATTCAGATATTCTTAGTTTTTAACCAGTGTTCTTTTTCTGTTCCAAGATATATTACATTTAGTTGTCGTTTCTTCCTAAGCTTCTGAAGACTTTGTTTTTGATGACCTTATGAGGTTTTTTTTTTCCTTAGCAGTTTTGAAGAATATTGGTCAGATATACTGTATGATCTTCTATTGGAATTTGTCTGATATTTTTCTCATGATCAGACTATGGTTATGGGTTTTTGGGAGGATGTGTTATACTTGACATTTTAGTATTCAGGTGTTCTCTTAGAATACTGCTTGAAGCAAAACCATGTGTGCCAACTGCTTTTAAGTTTTATTCTCTTTTTTTGTACTCCCCCCCCCCCATTTATATAAGTAATATTCCAATTGTATTTCTTGGGTATAGACTTTAAAATACGTTCTATCATACTTCTTTGTAAAATCTTTTTTTAAAAAAAATATGTGTGTTCGCTATTATCAGAAAGATAACACATGTTGGCAAGGATGTGGAGAAAAGGAGCCCTTGTGTACCTTGCTAGGAATGCACAATAAACAGCCATTATGGAAAACAGTATGGCAGTTTCTAGAAAACTAAAAATAGAATTACCATATGATATAGCAGTCCCGCTTCTGGTTATATATCTAAAGGAATTGAAATCAGTATGCTGAAGAGGTACCTGCATGTCCATGTTCACTACAGCATTATTCACAATAGCTAAAATATGAAAGCAACCTAGGTGTCCATCATTGGATGACAGGATAAATGTGGTATATATGCACAATGGAATACTATTCAGTCTTAAGATAGAAAAAATTCTGTTATTTGCAACAACATGGATGAACCTGGAGGACATTATGCTAAGTGAAATAAACCAGGCACAGAAAGACAAACACTACGTAATCTAAATTACATGTAGAATCTAAAAAAGTTGAACTCTTACAAGTAGAGAGTGAAATGGTGTTTACCTGAGGCTGGATTGGGAGTGCATGGGGCAAGAGGAGATGTTGATCAAATGGTACAAAGTTTCAGTCAGGAGGAATAAGCTTTAGTGATCTGTTGCACAGAATTATGAAATATAGTAATAATGCATGTATATTTTAAAATTGCTGAAAGAGTAGATTTTAAGTGTTTTACCACAAAAAAATAAGTATGTGAGGTGATGGATTTGTTAATTAGCGTGAATTAATCATTCTACTGTGTAAGCATATGTCAAAAATCACATTGTACCCCATAAATAGATAATATATACAACTATTATTTGTCAATTAAAAATTAATAAAATAAAAACAAAGTGTCTCAAATGTGCTGGTTTAGGTTTGTGGGGAACAAATGCAGTTAAAAGATTTTTTTTTTTTCAGATTTTGGAGAGTACGAGCAAAGCAAGGTAAAATTGAACAACTTAGTCGAAGTTTGTGTGTGAAGTTTGTATATGCCTCTGTTTTTTATTGTGGTAAAATATACATAACAACATTCCATTTTCAAGTGTACAGTTCTGTGGCATTTAAGTATGTTTATATTGTTTGTGCAGCCATATATAGTTCTTAAAATATGCATTGGTCTGCTAGGACTGTCATAAAATACTACAGATTGGGTGGCTTACACAACAGAAATTTATTTTCTCACAGTTTTAGAGACTGGAAGTTCAAGATTAGGGTGTTGGCAGGTTTTGTTTCTCCTGAGGCATCTCTCTCTTGCAGATGGTCTGCCCTCTGTGTGTACATACCTTGTGTCTCTTAGAATGATACCAGTTGGGCCGGGTGCATTGGCGCACGTCTGTAATCCTAGAACTTTGGGAGGCCAAAGTGGGTGAATCACTTGAGGTCAGGAGTTCGAGACCAGCCTGGCCAATATGGTGAACCCCTGTCTCTACTTAAAAAAAAAAAAAAAAAAATTAGCCGGGCATGGTGGCGTGTGCCTGTAGTCCCAGCTACTTGGGAGGCTGAGGCACGAGAATCGCTTGAACCTAGGAGGCAGAGTTTGCAGTGAGCCTCCGTCTCAAAAAAAAAAAAGAATGACACCAGTCATATTGGGTAAAAGCTTCATAAGTTACTTTATTTAACTTGATTCCTGAAAGGCCCTTGCTCTAATGTCATATTTGGGATGAAGTTCAATATAAGAAATTTGGGCCGGGCACGGTGGCTCAAGCCTGTAATCCCAGCACTTTGGGAGGCCGAGACGGGCAGATCACGAGGTCAGGAGATCGAGACCATCCTGGCTAACATGGTGAAACCCCGTCTCTACTAAAAAATATAAAAAACTAGCTGGGTGAGGTGGCGGGCGCTTGTAGTCCCAGCTACTCGGGAGGCTGAGGCAGGAGAATGGCGTAAACCCGGGAGGCGGAGCTTGCAGTGAGCTGAGATCCGGCCACTGCACTCCAGCCTGGGCGACAGAGCAAGACTCCGTCTCAAAAAAAAAAAAAAAAAAAGAAATTTGGGGGGGAGACACAGTTCAGTTCATAACATCTTTTATATAGAGGTGCTTCCAATTTATCTCCTTGAGAACCTGCTATCTTCAATGTATTAATTTCCTGTGGTTGCTCTAACAAATTACCACAAACTGGTTGGTTTAAAACAGTAGAAATTAATTCTCTCACAGTTCTGGAGGCCAGAAGTTCTAAATCAGTATTATTGGGCCAAAATCAAGGTGATGGCAGGGCTTTGTTCCTTCTGGAGGGAGGCTGTAGAAGAAAATCCATTACTTGCTTCTCCCTAATACTGGTGGGTGCTGGCATTCCTGACTCTGGCTCATGTCCCTCCAGTCTTCAAAGGCAGCATTTTCAGTTCTCTCTGCCATGTCGTCATCTTCTTTTTTGGAGAGAGTCTTACTGTGTTGCCCAGGCTGAATTGCAGTGACATGATCTTGGCTCATTGCAACCTCCGCCTCCTTCAAGCAAGATTCTCCTGCCTCAGCCTTCTGAGTAGCTGGGACTACAGGTGTGTGCCACCATGCCCAGCTGATTTTTGTATTTTTAGTAGAGATGGGGTTTCACCATGTTGGCCAGGCTGGTCTCAAACTCCTGACCTCAGGTCATTTGCCCACCTTGGCCTCCCAAAGTGCTGGGATTACAGGTGTGAGCCACTGTACCCAGCCTCTGTGCTGTGTCTTCTCATTGCCTTCAGTGTGTGTCTCGTTCTTATAAGGATACATGTGATTGCATTATGACCCACCCAGATAATTCAGAATAATCTCCCCTCTCGAGATCCTTAATTTAATCATATCTGAAAAGACTTTTTTTTTTTTTTTTTTGCCATGTGAGGTAACATTCTCAGGTTTCAGGGATCAGGGTGTGGATATCTTTTGTGGGGCGATTGTTCAGCTTATCCCACTCAGTCGTTTATAGTAGACTTTTAATATTCTTACTTTGATTTTATAGTTTAGTTTTTAACAGGCGCCCATGTCCAGTTCTGGGTTGATGGGAGATGATGGCGTTGGGTGGCAGAGAAAGTATCTCATCTTTTCTAGATACTATGCAGAAAATTCTAGGTCTGTGGTTCTGGGAAGGACAAATCAGAGATGATAGTGAGTATGGAAATAAAACAAAGTAATCTAGCTTGATAACAGAAGTAGGTATGGTGGTGCTATTTTTTAAATAATAGAGATTTAGAAGAGTCACAAGCTAGTTTCAGGTATGGGGAGGAGGGGATGTGTAGAGTTTCAGAACTTCTGAAATATGATAAAATTAGTAATGGTAGGTATGTTTTTGGCAAATCAGTGGATTGTTGGAGTAGAAGTCACTTTATACTAAATTAAGGATTAAGTTGAAGCTGGAAAGTATTGATACATTCTATTCTCTAGAATAAGGGTGCTTGGCATTTAGTAATTACTTAATCAGTGTTGGCTATTATGAGAATTACTATTAGTATATACTTTTATGTGTTCCAATACTATAACATTTTTGTCTTCAGCTGTTTGGTGTACGTCTTGATATGTACATAATATTAAATAAATACTGATCTAGAAAGATGTGTGTTTTGTTAATTATTTTAATTGTTGCCATTGCCATACTATTAAAATTAATGAAAACAATTTATTGTAGATTTTTTTTAAAAAAAGAATTAGAAAGTTTCGATTTCTCATTTGAATAGATTATTATTTCTCAAAAAAACCAGTGGGATTGTGGGGGGCACTTAGCAATAGTTTCCTAAAGATTGAAATGATCATATTCTAGTTGAATGCTTTTTTTATACTAAGAAATATAATTTGATTTGTGGTTTTTAAAATCGTAGTGTATTGTAGCTATAGTTATTCATGCTTGACACAAAAAATTAAACCTTGGTCTTTGTATGTGTTCTTTCAGGTTTGATTTAATTTTGGATGAGATTGTTCTTGCAGCAAGATGTTAATAAGACAAAATCTAGGTAAGTAGAAGACTGCTTTGTTAAATGTACATATCGAGGTAGGAATAATACAAAAAAATTATGTCTTAAAAATGTGGTGTTGAGTTCAGAACCAAAGAGTTTTTAAATAAAATTTTGAAATGCAAGTAACTGTCTTTTTGATACACTTGGTCCAGTTGATTTGATGGGAGTAAAATTACAGCTATCAAATTGTGGAACTAAATTTTTAGTTTCCTCCTTTCGTGTTGAGGTTAGCTGAAGCATTCAGGTTTCCTGAATATTCTAACATGTTAGAAAAACAAGTTAATGTTTGGTTCAGCCACTCTTCACATTGAACTCTCACCACTTCAGTAAGACATTTATTGTGTCACTTCATTGTTTTCTCCTTTGTTGATAAAGTATATGAATAGTCATTGCTTTTGTGAATTTTGCTTCGTTATTACTGTTAAGGAAACACTTTCCCAAATGGGACATTTGCCAAATTGTGATTTCTTTCTGTTAATATAGTATTCAAAATTGTAAATTATTGTTTTAATGTTTTCCTAGTGGGTGTCTCTACTGAATGACCTCTCTAATACAGCATTCTGATTAGCTTTCTAAGGCTGTTCACTTTCAAAAAGTTGAATTGGCATCATGTACTTTTGGTCTGGTATGTGAAAGAATGCTTTTAAATAATATAAGCTGTTGACATGTTTTAAAAAGATACGTTTACTGTTTATTGGTAAGTAAATATGGCTTCAAAACGGAAACGGGGAGAAAGAACACTGAAAAAATTGGAGTTAGCTTGGTTTTCCCTCTAACCAGATGTTTCAGCTGTCAAAAATTTGCTGATCTCAGTGTTTGTTAAAGAAAAAAAAAGAAGTCTAGGATGAAAAGTGCTGTAGTTCAGTAATATGCACTGAAAGAAATCTCAGTCAGTGGTTTGGGCATGTTTTGAAGCAAAATTTTCCTTTTATTGCTATTATATAATTAGTGGTAGTTTGAAGAGTACTTATTGTGCTCTAAATTCTATTAAGTGCTTGTCATACCTTATTGATCATTATAGTACCTCCTATTGTGTAGAAAAATTTTATTTTTTGCTTCATAGTGGACTATTTTTCTTTAGGAAGAATAATTTACTTTTGTAGCATTTATTAGAAATAACACTTGCCTATATATCCTCTTACAGTGGAGAAGAAGCCAGACTTTTGTACTTGAAGGTCTTATTAGGGATTTGTTTTCTAGTTGAATATACAGTGTCTGTTATAACTTTTGTTCTGATTTTTTATGTTTGATATTGCTTGTGGGATGACACTGGTTTAACTTATTCTGACCTTATTTTCCACCATGCTTATATATGTATTTTTTTCTTTTTTATTATGGTATAGTTTACATATATATAGTAACATAAAATTTGAGGTATAGAGCTGAATGACTTTTCGCATGCACATTCATACATGTAAGCGCCACCTAGATCAAGATATAGAACATTTCATTACTTTAGAAAGTTTCTTGTGCTTTCCCCGCTTCCAATCCAATAGCTTTTTTCCCCTGAAGTAATCATCTTTCTGAATTCTGTCAGCATAATTTAGTTTTGCCTGTTCTTGGATTTTATATATAGTATGTACTCTTGTATCTGGCTTTTTCATTCAACATAATGTTCTTGAGCTTCGTCTATGTTGTGACTGTATCAGCAGTTCATTATTTTTTATTGCTGTTTTATTTTTAGTAATATTCCATTGTATGAACACACTACAAAGTATTTATGTTTTCTCTGTCATTTGGTTTATTGGATTCTCCGTATCTCTGTTCCTACTTGTTAACTTTTCTATACTCTTTTCCTTCTTCTACCTGTCTCTTTAATTGTCCCCCATCACTTTCAGAATAAAATGTAGTAAACCCTATAACACGGCATGCAGTTATCTTACTGTAGCTATGCCAGAATGCTGAGGATTATATGAATAAACTAAATATGATGTTTCATATTCCTAGTTCTAGTCCTAGGTGCTTGTTGTCACTTTCCCTCAACCCCGTGCCTCCCCAATTGCCAGAGCCCTCTCTGCTAGTTGTCAGCTGATCTTCTGAAATAGCGTATCTGAAGCATCGTCTGATCCTTTAAGCCAGGCCTGGGCATAGTTTGTCTTCTTTATTAGACTATGAGTTTGAAGGTAGATACCATCCATGTCTCATTTATCTTAGTAGCACAGTGCTGGGAATACTGTGTGCATTCAGTAAATGTTTTGTTAAACATAGATCAATGAAAAGTGTTCTTTTCTCCCAGGCAAATAGAGATTCAGAATGCTAGCTGGAATGGGATGGGGGCATTGGCACTTCAGTTGCTGTTGGGCCATAGGAAGGAGCCACTGAGGACAATCCAGAGACAGCATTATAGACATTTTAGAAAGAGAAATAAATTATTTCCCAAGTCTTCTTTCAATCCAGTTGAAATACAATGGCTAGTAAAATATTCTTAGTTCAGACCTAAAGTAAGACTGTCATTGTTGATTTTGATTAGTATTTCCAAGTGGAGGTATTAATCCATGTTGCAAAAATTTGAAGTGTTTGCTATGAAGAGTGTTTTCTTTGTGGGTTTCTAGTAGTTATTTCTTTAAAGATTTTGAAAGGTAGACTAATACAAGTAGAAGATTGGGAACACTAGTCACACATGTAAGAAGTGAAGAAAACTTTTCCTCATTTCTCTGAAGGTAAAAAACTGTTAGGATGGAGGAAGAAATTGTAGAATCATAGCCTGGAACTGTGGTAACATTTTTGATTCCCACAACTGAGGAAGCTTGCTATTTGTTGAAAGGTATTTAAATTTTTTTTATTGTAGATATGTAATATAACATATATGAACAATATACTTTTTTTGTTTTGTTTTTGAGACGGAGTTTCGCTCTTGTTGCCCAGGTGGGAATGCAGTGGTGCAATCTCAGCTCACTGCAACCTCTGCCTCCTGGGTTCAAGCAATTCTCCTGCCTCAGCTTCCCAAGTAACTGGAATTACAGGCATGTGATACCACACCCCGCTAAATTTGTGTTTTTAAGTAGAGATGGTGTTTCACCATGTTCGTCAGGCTAGTCTCAAACTCCTGACCTCAGGTGATCCACCCTCCTTGGCCTCCCAAAGTTCTGGGATTACAGGTGTGAGCCACTGCACCCAGCCTAAACAATATACTTTCTTAAGAAATAACACACTTCTTAAATTTTAAAGCATTTTGACTAGTGGGTTTTTTTTGGGTTTTTTTTGTTTTTTTTCCCTGTGTTTGAAATTTGGCTAGTTTGGTTGACTGTAGTAATCATCTGTAGATTTTTATGCCTGAAGCTTGATTGCCCTCTAGCAAGTCCAAAGCAAGAAAAGGTTCTTCCCCACTGGGATCAATTTGTTGCTTTTCCTTTCTGTAGCTTCTGCCATAATGTTTGAACACAGAGTTGGACATTGACCTTTTCTTATGCTGTTCCTTCTGTCTTCCTACAAGGATTTTCTTAGACATAGATTATTACCGTATATAGACCTTGGTTCTTTTTTTTTTTTCTTTTTTTCTTTTTAATCCTGGATGTGAACTGTGTTTAGTCCTATTGTTGGTTAGGGTTGAGGAGCCAGAGAAATTTAACCTTGAGATTGCCTAACTTACATGTCTCCGCAAACATTTTAGACTAATTTTTCTTCTCAGAGGCTGCTAGCTGTACCTCAGTTGCAGAGTCTTCCTCTTCATTTTGTGCTTCAGTATTTAACATAGGCAGCTGCTGCTAAGACTGCAGAATCGCCGAATCCAAGAATTTGAAATTCTTTATGGATATTTGTCTTAGATTAATTTATCTAGTTTCTAACTTAACCTCTCTGTACTTGTTTCTTTAGTAGCACTGTAGATGTGCTGCCCTTTGTTGTAGCATGAAAAAGAAAACTTTTCAATTAATACAGTTCTTTGTTCTTCATTCTAGATGAGATTATACAACATACATTGACCCTTTCCAGCTGCATTGCCAAGTAACAGTTAGTATTTAGTATTTCACTTTTTTTTTTTTTTTTAAGACAAAGTTTTGCTCTTGTCGCCCAGGCTGGAGTACAATGGCGCAATTTCGGCTCCCTGCAGCCTTGCCTCCTGAGTTCATGCGATTCTTCTGCCTCAGCCTCATGAGTAGCTGGGACTACAGGTGCATGCCACCACACCTGGCTAATTTCAGTAATTTTTAGTAGAGATGGGGTTTCACTGTGTTGACCACGCTGGTCTCTAACTCCTGACCTCAGGCAATCCACTGCCCTCAGCCTCCCAAAGTGCTGGGATGATAGGCGTTAGCCACTGCACCCAGCCACATTTAGTATTTTCAAAATGTAAATTTTTTATAAAAGTCACATGTGACTTTATGAACAAATAGTATGGCAGTGTTTAAAGTAAAAAGTAAAACTCTTACCTCCCACCCAGCACTGTACTCCCCATAAGTTACCAAAAATAGCCGGTATGTATTCTACATCTTTCTCTTTCTGCTTATCAATATATTTTGGACATTTTTCCATATATGTACCACATTTATTATAACTGTTACCTTATTAATATTTAAGTAAATCTCAGGATTTTTTGCCTGTATATAAGTACTGCTGCAATAAATATTTTTGATTATATCAGTGGGAGTGTGTGAGAGTGTCAGGATAATTTGTAGCAGTAGATTGCTGGGTCAAGGATATGTGCCCTTTAACTTCTGATATAATAAAACTGCAATGAGGTTGTATCACTTAATATTCTTATTGCTAGTTTATGAGAATATCTGTTTTCCCACATTCTGCTAAATATTTATTTTATCCTTGCTAGTCTAATTGGCAGAAAATAGTATTTATTTTACTGTGCATTTTTTAAATTGTGAGAGTGCTCAAAGGTTTGAAATACCACCTTCATTACAACTTAAATTCTATTGGAGAATATATGTGAAGATTTTTATTTTTTGCTGTTAAGTCCATCAGTTCCATCAATTAACATACCTTTGTGTTTTAGGTATTACAGTCAAAGTTAATATTGAATAATCAGATTATTTGCCTTTTTTTCCCTTCATACTATTTTTTTTTAGGATAAATATTTCCTTATGGCAAATTTCTTTATAGTTTGCTACAAACTAACATCAGCATAGCCTGTAAATAAAAAGAAAATAAAAGCCATTACTAAATATTAGGTTCATTAAGTCTAGATTAATAGCAGTCTGCTTAAAATCTATTGTCTTTTACAACTCAAGCATTAGAATGCTTCTTTGTAGTTATTTTTTACTGTTCTTATTATGTATGATAAGCTACAGTTAGTAGTCTTAATTCCAGCTTTAATATGAGTGAACTCCTTTTTTTTTTTGAATTATTTAATTCTAGAAAACTTAAATACTTAAATTTACAACCGTAAAAAAAGAGCTGAGAAAATCCTTAATGTTACTGTGATAGATTTCTCTGAGTTATTTTTACAAATTGGCATCTTTTGGTATTTTTAAAATAGTATTCTCTGGTGTAATGCTTTTATTCCTAGATGTGTTTATAGTACTATGCCATATTATATAAGGGATTTGAGCATCTGTGGATTTTGGTATCTGGGGGGTTGTCCTGGAACCAATCCCCTTCAGATGTGAAGGGTCAACTGTATATCTGTCTCTCTTGATCTACATCTCTTAAAACTCACCCTTGGTTTCACTGTGCTGTTAAATTTGTTTAAAGGGAGGCTACATTGTTCTCTTTTGAAGTTGAGCTGTCAGTAGTTTTTCCAAAGAAAGTTTCATAAGCCATGCTTGGGTTTAGTATAAAAGTTTCTATCCAAATCTGAAATGTTTTTAAACCTAACAAAGACTAAGTGGCCAATATCATTCCAATGTGGGAGACAGAGGTTGCAGTGAGCCGAGATCGTGCCATTGCACTCCAGCCTGGGAGACAGAATGAGAAAGAAACTGCTCCTTTAGACCAAAGAATTTTGCCATGGCTATACTTTAGCCTTCTATGATTGGTCTAAACTGTAAATAAAAGTGCTCAATAAAACAAGGCAATCAGTAAGCCTTTACTGAAATCTAATATTCTAGGCACTGTGCTATATGTTAGGGATGCATAATTAGTCATTAGAATTCCCAGTATCATTTGACTAATTATAGTACAAATGATGAACACAATACTGCCAAGTCTGAGTAGTACAGTGTAGGCCTGAGGAGGACGTTTTTAAGGAAGAAGTCAGGAAAGGCTTCATAGAGCAAGATATCATTTAGAGTTGAAAAAAAGAATAGAATTTTCACCTTGGGAAAATATGGGCAGATGGGGCATGAACTAAAGCTCTTATTTTAGTTTCTAGACATTATTTCGTAAAAACAGTTTCATTTAACTGGATGTCCATATTGCCAGAGTTGCTGGCAGTTTCTTAAATGTACTGAGTTTACATTTTACCACAGCTTAGGAATTTATTATTTGAACTGTTTCCTTGTGCTATTTTTTTCAAACTGTGGAAACAAGTTTAATTTTTTGAATCTGCCAAGAAATAAATGATACCGTGAAAACTTTCATCCTCGTTATTTTGATTATTATAATATTACACTTAAGGGTAAGAGATTCAGAAATAATAAATGACTGGCTTGAAGTTAGGTAGGTAATTGCAGAGGCAGAATTGGAACCTAAGTCTTCTGATGTCTGATTTACTATTCTTTTGAGATGACCATTAAAGTAAATATTTGAGACCAGGCGGGGTGGCTCACATCTGTAATCCCAGCATTTTGGGAGGGTGAGGCAGGTGAATCACCTGAGGTCAGGAGTTCAAGAGCAGCCTGGCCAACATGGTGAAATCCCGTCTCTACTAAAAATATAAAAATTAGCTGAGTGTGATGGCAGGCGCCTGTAATACCAGCTGCTTGGGAGGCTGAGGCAGGAGAATCAATCACTTGAATTGAACCTGGGAGACAGAGGTTGCAGTGAGCCGAGATCGCGCCATTGCACTCCAGCCTGGGAGACAGAATGAGACTCTGTCTCAAAAAAAAAAAAAAAAAAAAAAAAAGTAGATATTTGAAACTTTTATGGTCTTCTAACTAGGCTGAAGCCAGTGGGCTTAGTAAATTTTTGTTTAATATTTTATTGATTTGTCTGATGTTTTATGAATTGGTGATTGTAATTAAGTTGGTTTTAGATCACACTTTACTAGTCTGAGGAGAAAAGATAACTAAATAAGTAATTTTAATCAAGTATCATTAGTATTGTGATAGTCTCTGTTCCTGGAAGGCAAGGGCCATGTCTGTTTTATTTATTAAGATATATATTCAGTACTTTATTATAGCTAATACTTTACTCATAGTAGACGTTTAATAAATATGTATTTAATGACTGGATGGAAATATGGCAAGGCCTCCCAGAAGTGACACTTAAACTGAAACTTGGAGGAACTGTTGGTGATTAATGTAGATAAAAAATATGGGGAAGGCCTATTAGCAGAAGAAATAGCATGTACAAAGGATGAGAGGTAACAGAAAGGGAAGATTGCTGGAACTGAAAGAAATGTAAGTTTTGAATGTAGAACTACCCGTGGGGTGTGGATGTGGGGAGTGGCTAGTGTCAAGAGAGAAGATGAGAGAGTAAGACTAGGCCATTTTATTGAGGCTTTTGTAAACCATTGAAGGAGTTTAAATGTGAGGAAATGATTTTATTCTATCTGTTTTAGCAAACGAACCTAATTAAAATGGGGAGAACAGATCACAGGGAAAGCTAGATTGGATTCAGGATGACTGGTTAGTACGGGGAGCATGCTAGCCTGACTTGAGAGTGGTAGAAGTGGGGATAGAAAGATGTGGTTGGATTTTAGAGAGATTTAGACAACAAAAGAGACCAGCTTTGGTGGTTAATTGTAATGGAGGTGGGAGTGGGAGAATACGGAAGGAGTTAAGGATGACTCATGTTTCTAGCTGGGTGTAGTGCTGTATTATTAACAGATAGGTACTGTGAAGAAGAACATTTGGAGAGAACAAGAGCTACATTTTAGATGTATTAAGCTTTAAGTAGCTCAGGACTTCTAATTAGAAATGTCAGGTGGCAGTTAGATATGAGACCTGTAACTTGAGATGTGAGAATCGTCAGCATGAAATCTTAATGTCCCTCGAATTCTGTGTTTTTTTGTTTTTTGTTTTTGGTTTTTTGTTTTTTTTTTTTTGAGACAAGTCTTGCTGTATCCCCCAGGCTGGAGTGCAGTGGTGTGATCTTGGCTCACTGCAACCTTCACCTCCCGGGTTCAAACGATGCTCATGCCTCAGCCTGTGGTTACCGGCGCCTGCCACCATGCCCAGGTAATTTTTGTATTTTTAGTAGAGATGGGGTTTCGCCGTGTTGGCCAGGCTGGTCTCGAACTCCTGACCTCAGGTGATCTACCCGCCTCGGCCTCCCAAAGTGCTGGGATTACAGGCGTGAGCCACCACACCTGATTCATTTTTTAATTCTAATATCTTTCTGCAAGATATTACAAAGCATGTTTATACATTAAATATTCTATTGACCTAAAGATTGCTCCATGTAGACTTATGAGCTGCTGTTTTTATTAGAGATTCTGGCCTCTGCTTATTGTTAATTGAACAAGATTTAATACCATTAGTGAATAATTATGCTACTGATGGCAAAAGTCTTACCAAAAATATTGAATGGCTAAGGGTGTATTGAATGTATTAAATCTTAGATTTATATTAGTGTGTCTAAGTAGCTGAATAGAAATCCTAATATTTGATAATGCAAATATTTTCCACCCTGAATAGCAAAGTTTAGGTTAAAGTGATCCTGTGGTCTTTAGATTAATCATGATTCAACAAAGTATTAGGATAAAAGTTACACACAACAGTATGATCTTGCCTACCTTGTTAACCATTATATACTCACTGTCTAGAGCAGTTCTTGGCACAGAGGTCCTCAATATTTGTTGAGTAATCAATCAGTATTGACATACAATGCTTTAATATCTAATCAAATTTTACTTTTGGTCAGGTTACAGCAATGGCAGACTGACTTTTTTAGTTCTTAAAAAGAGTCTTATCCTCAACTTAAGGAATTATATTTTTATTTGAGCAATATTTTCCCCCTTAAATTACTCTTTAACTATTCATATTTATGCCACCTTCTTTCTATTACTTCGCTTCCAACCAATGGACACATTTCTGTTTCTAATCAGAATATTTTTACTGACATTTATGAAACATGTCTTCTAGTAAAAACAGTTTGGACATTTTCACTTGTGTATTCTGACATCACCATGTCTAATGGTGATTCGTCACCTTTGCTTTCAAAACCTATTCTTGCTAATGGGATTACCATTCTCTCGTCATCGAGCTCAGAATCTCTCCAAATATTTGTATTGCTTACCTTCTGTTATAAAGATTTGGTCAGTTATTAAGTCTTTTTGCTTTTACTTCGGCGATATAGCATGTATTTATCTTTTTCTTTCTATTCCCATTGCTATTGTTGTTTGCACATCTGTTACACTCATCTTGGATGATGTGTCTGTGTTCATTTCATTTGGATAAGACCATTTGATTCAACTTTTTAGGAAGTTACCTTAATTATATTGTTCAAAAACATTAGTTACTCCTTAAGAATAAATTTTAATTCTTAGGTATTATATCTAGGAGCTTCCAAATTTATGTTCTAATCAACAGTTTTATCTCCTACTATTCTTCAGTAAGCATTTTGCTGCAGCCTGATTATCATTGTTATATGAAAAAACCCTCACTTTCATCTTTACTCATACCTTCTTTACCAGTCTCATCCTCAGTTTATCTCTACCCTTGAAATCTAACTCATCCAAGAAAGCTTAGCTCAAATCCTGCCTCTGCCTTGATGGGGTGACATAGTCCCTGGTATATGGGATGTAGTTCTGGTATATTTCCTCACCCATCCCTAGATTCATGGTGGAGATCTCTCTAACCAAGACAGATTAACAAGAGAAGTGCATACAAATTTATTTAATAAAAATTTTGCATGACATGAGAGACTTCAGATATGAAGACTTGGCAAAACAACAGAGAGCTGTATTACTATGGACAGTCATGCAGGAGAATGATTAGAGGACAAAAGGGTATGATCTAATGGTGATAAACTGGGGTGGAGTTAGCAAAGCCTGTTTGTTCAGATTCTTCTTGGCATCTCTATGTGACACATCTATAGGGACACCTATCCCATAAGAGTTTTAGGAGAGAAGGGAGAGAAAAAGTCAAAGAATGACTTTCCTAGATTTTATGGCCTACTTCAGGGGAGAAAAGAATGAGAAAGAGACACCTTCCTGCTTCTGCTGTTTTCTCAAATGCCAAGGTGCCATATTTTGCGGGGAGCGTTTCCTACATCTCATTACTGGGAAGTCACTTTCTCTTGATATTTATGATTGTAAACTGAGCTACCTATTAATTGAATGACTTTAAAGTATGACAAGATAACGAAGTGCTAAATATTGACATCTCCTGCAACACCCTGTATAGTTGACGGGCTCTTCTATTTTTTAAACTGGTAAAGACAAAAACCGTGGTTACCTTTTATATATATGTATTTTTTAACAGAAGTTTATATGTTTACTCTTTCTATGCTTATCACAGATATTTTTTGTCTGATGGATTAAAAATCAAAACCATTATAAATGCAGACTTATTTAACGTTTATGTAGTGCTTACTACCTGCCAGACACTGTTATAAGTACTTTTTAAATATTAACTCAATCCTCATTTTACAGATAGCAAAACTAAAATATGAGTTTAGCAGTGGAAGAGCTAGGATTTGAATGGAGTAGTCTAGCTTGAGAGTCTGTGCTATTAAAGCCTTATGTTATACTGCTCTCAACAGAGTGGTAAAATAATTTAGTAAATATTAAAATAATTCAGTGAAATAACATGAGAAATATTACACAGGAAAATACATAATTACATGTATACTCTTATTTATACTCTCACCCATTTTTTCCTGCCCCTCAGGTTATTCTGGAGCAAATCCAGAGATATTTGTTATTTATTGATGTCTACCTCATCCCCATTGGTAATTTTTTTCCAGTTTTTTATTATGGTAAACTATAAGTAACATGAAATTTGCCATTTTAAAGTGTACAGTTCAGTGTTACTGTATACATTTATAATGTGCACTCATCACCACCACCCATCTTCATAACTTCTTGTCTTGTAAAACTGAAACTCTATACCCATTAAACAACAATTCCAGGCCGGGCGCGGTGGCTCAAGCCTGTAATCCCAGCACTTTGGGAGGCCGAGACGGGCGGATCACGAGGTCAGGAGATCGAGACCATCCTGGCTAACACGGTGAAACCCCGTCTCTACTAAAAAAATACAAAAATCTAGCCGGGCGAGGTGGCGGGCGCCTGTAGTCCCAGCTACTCGGGAGGCTGAGGCAGGAGAATGGCGTAAACCCGGGAGGCGGAGCTTGCAATGAGCTGAGATCCGGCCACTCTACTCCAGCCTGGGCGACAGAGCGAGACTCCGTCTCAAAACAACAACAACAACAACAACAACAATTCCTCCGTTTCTCCTGCTCCTGAGGTCCTGGAAATCACCATTTTTCTGTCTCTTTGAATTTGACTACTCTAAGTGTCTCACAAGCAGAATCATACAGTGTTTGTCTTTTTGTGACTGGCTTATTTCACAAGTGTGATGTTTTCAGAGTTCATCCATGTTACAGTATTTTGCAGAATTTCCTCCCATTTTAAGTCTGCATAATACCGCATTGTATGTATGTAACACATGTTGTTTATTTGTCCATTGGTGGACACCTGTGTTGCTTCCACCATTTAGCTATTGTGAATAATGTTGCAGTGAACATGGGTGTACAAATATCTCTTCAAGACCTTGCTTTCAATTTTCAGGGATATATACCTAGAAGTGGAATTGCTGGATCATATGGTAATTCTATTTTTAGTTTTTTGAGGAGCCACCATAGTTTTCTGTAGTGGCTGCACCATTTGACATTCCCACCAACAGTGCACAAATGTTCCTATTTCTCTACATCCTTGCCAACACTTGATATTTTGTTTTTGTTTTTTGATAGTGGTTATGATGTGTTATTATGGTTTTGATTTGTATTTGTCTAATAATTAGTGATGTTGAGCATCTTTTCATATGCTTATTGGCCATATGTTTGTCCTTGGAGAAATGTCTATTCAAGTCTTTTGCCCATTTTTAAATCATGTTGTTTTTCTGTTGAGTTGTAGTTCTGTGTATGTTGTAGATACTACTCTCTTGTTCGATATATGATTTGCAGAGATATTTTCTCCCATTCCATTGGTTCTGTTTACTCTGTATATCTTTTGTTGCACAAAAATTTTTACATTTTCACACAAGTTCAATTAGTCTTTTTTGTTTGTTTGTTTTTTTAGACAGAGTCTCATTTTGTCACCCACGCTGGAGTGCAGTGGTATAATGACTTGGTTCACTGCAACCTCTGCCTCTGGATTCAGGCGATTGTCATGCCTCAGCCTCCTGAGTAGCTGGGACTACAGCACTTATTTGCATGTTTCATTGTTTTCCAGCCTTTATGCTGTATGCTTAAAATGCAAATGGAATAATATAAGAATATAAGAATAATGAGAAGTAATACTTGGAAATGTTCTGAGAAATGATGAAAAAAGGGCCTGATTTCTATCTGATTGAAAAGAGATGAGACTTGGGAGAGCAGTCAGACTCCCTCTGTCCTTCCCACCTCTTCTCATCCCCTCCCCTAAGTGCTCTGGCTAGGAATTCTAGTACAATGTATGTAGAAGTGGGCTTTTCTTGCCCTGGCATGGTGGCTCACACCTGTAATCCCAGCACTTTGGGAGGCCGAGGTGGATGGATCATGAGATCAGGAGTTTGAGACCAGCCTAGTCAACATGGTGAAACCCCATCTCTACCAGAAAAACAAAAATTAGCTGGATGCGGTTGTATGCACCTGTAATCCCAGCTACTCAGGAGACTGAGGCAGGAGAATCGCTGAACCCTGTGGTGGAGGTTGCAGTGAGCTGAGATCACGCCATTGCACTTCAACCTGGGTGACATAGTGAGACTCTTAACTCCCACCAAAAAGAAAGAAAGAAAGAAATGGGCTTTTTGTGTATTGCTTTTATTATATTGAAGTAGTTTCCTTCTGTTCGTAGTTTGTTGGATCTGGTTATTAACGAAAGGATATTGAATTTTGTCTTTTTTTTTTTTTTTTTTTGCATCAATTGCAATGGTCATGGGTTTTGTCCACTGTTTTGTTAATGTGCTGTGTTACATTGATTTTTTTTAAATTTTTTATGTCGAACTATCCTTGGATTCCAGAAATAAATCTCACTTGGTTACGGTGTATAATCCTTTCAATGTGCTATTGAATTTTGTTTGCTAGTATTTTGTTTGAGGTTCTCAATCTCTTTTCTACCTGGATAAATGAAGGCATACAGATAATTTTCATAATAAAGCCATACTACAGTGTATATTTATAGTTCAATGGAATGTAAGTAATGTTTTGTTTTTGTTTTTTTTTTTGAGATGGAGTCTCGCTTTGTTGCTAGGCTGGAGTGCAGTGGCATGGTCTCTGCTCACTGTAAACTCTGCCTCCCGGGTTCAAGTGAGTCTCCTGCCTCAGCCTCCTGAGTAGCTGGGACTACAGACACGTGTCACCACGCCCAGCTAATTTTTGTATTTTTAGTAGAGATAGGATTTCACCATGTTGGCCAGGATGGACTAGATCTCTTGATCTTGTGATCTGCCTGCCTCAGCCATGTATTTTTTTAATAGAGAATCACTTATATACCCTGGTATTTGGTTGTATATGCTTCACACTAATTACAACACATGATAATCATGATATCTGAACTCTAGACCATTGTTTTCAATTATGGCTGCACATCACAATGCCAAAGGAGATATTCACACACACACCATTGCCAGAGTCATTTAGATTGGAATTTTTCCGAAGGGGACTGAACATCAGTAGTTTTAAAAAAGTCTTCAAGTACAGAAATATTTAAAAATTCCCTAGATTGTTTTGGCTACACATCCAAGTTGTATGGGGTGCTTCAGAAAGTCTATAGGCCTTGGTGAGGTGGAATCAAATTCCAGGGGAGGAGTTACACAATCTGTCATTTTTAAAAGTTTCCAGTTTATCTGAAGCACAGCTAGGTTCTTAATAGTGGTCTAGAATTTTCTCAGCCACAAGAAAGGTTAGTTAGCAATTTATTTTGATTAAGGTAATTTGCAAGGGCCCTAAATACAGATTTTCTGTTGTATGGGCTGAAAGGAGATCCATATGTTTTATATTGTCAATTATATAGGAGCCAAGTTGTTTACTTAAGGAAATTGACATAGGTGCTTATCCTCATGTTAATCTAATTGCTGTATAGGGGTTGCAATAATATGAATAGGCAGGACCACCAATTATTTTCTTAGGGAAACTTGTTGTTTTGTCTAAACTGGTATTCTGCTCACACCTCAGCGTTTAGCATAAAGCATGTTTGAGGTGACCTTAGTTTTGTGTTTTCAGAATATTCTATATACATAGAAATATTCATGTATATCACAGTAGAACTTAAATGCGGTGTGATTTAAAACATCTCATTTGTTCTGCCAAGTTGAACATATTAGTCTGCTAGGGCTGCCATAGGAAACAACAGTAGACCTACCTAATCCGTGGGGGATACATTCCAGTACCTCCAGTGGATGCTGAAACCTCAGTACAGAAATCTATATGCGCTGTTTTTTTCCTGCATATACATATCTGTGATAAAGTTTACTTTATAAATTAGACACAATGAGAGATTTAAAACAATAATAATAGAACAGTTAAGTAAGGTTTACTTAGCACAAGCACTACGATACCTAGACAGTTGATTCAATAACTAAGGTGGCTAATAGATAGGGAGCATCTACAGCATGGATCCACAGGACAGAGGGATGGTTCATACATAACCTGGGTGGGATGGAGCAGGATGGTGTGAGATTACATCACACTACACAGAACTGTGTGCAATTTAAAAGGTTTGAATTGTTTATTTTTGGAATTTTTGATTTAATATTTTCAGACCATAGTTGACTGGGTAATTGAAACCTCAGAAAGTGAAACTGCAGATAAGGGGTGACTATTGTACCATAGATTGGGTAGCCTAAACAATAGAAATTTATTTTCTCACATTTCTGGAGGCTAGAAGTCCAGGATCAAGATGTTAACAGGCTTGGCTTCTCCTGAGGCCTCTCTCCTTGGCTTGCAGATGACAGTCTTCTTGGTGTGTCCTTACATGGCCTTTTCTCAGTGCATGCCCATCTTTGGTGTCTTCTTATAAGGACCCAGTTAGATTGGATTAGGGCCTACCCTAACAGCTTCATTTTAACTTAGTACTAGGACTTCAACATATGAATTTTGGGGGGAACACAATTCAATCTGTAACATTGCATTTAAAGTGTTCTCCTTTATAGGTAATGAATTAATGAGTGGAATTAAATTATTTGGAATTGTTGGGTGCTGCTTACTAAAGAAAATTTGCCAAAAATGATGACTTTGTTTTTGTAATGAATATTTAACCATACTTTCAGAATGTAATAACAAGATGTGGTGCATTGAGTCAGATGTGTGACTTTGGTTTGCTGTGGCAAGTAAATAGGATAAATGCATCTAGATGTGCATATATGCATTCAAGATATACTGATAAATGTATCTATTTATCAGTATATCTGTATGTATACTGATACATTTATTTATACATTTATCTATACATTATAAATAGATACATTTATCAGTATATCTATTTGTCTGTATATATTGAAAGGTATTCTTAAAGTATTTAGGAAAAGAATCATAAATCTGAAAGGGAGTTACAGTATACCTTATTTTATGTCATTTATTATACAAAGTTATTTTAAAAATTTATTCAACCCACTTTAAATATTACTGTGATATTTAAGGAAACTCTAAAAATATGTGCTGTCTGTTAAAATTACACAGTTTAATCTGGAGGTAGTCATTGTTTAGGCACCAGAAAGCTAATGATACAACAATAAATGTGACAGAGATTTAAATTATCCTTATTTTCTCAATTGAGAGAAATAGTAGAGGTATTAGAACCATTGTAAAAAGTCTGTTTATCACACATCACATTAAAATGAGAGGCTCCCCCCCAAAACCGAACTATATTAGAATGCTTATATACAGTTTGAAAGGAAATTAGCTACTTGATACATTTTTAATTTGGGGGCAAAAAGTTGCCTATGCAATACTGTATTTTGATATTACCGTATTGTAAATTATATCTCATATGCAGCCTTTTAAGTTTTCAGTGCATATCAGTACATTTACATACACAGGGAATTTTTAAACTTTTCCTGCAATTTCCTGCAAAATAACTGATGATAACATGTGAATTAGTTATATCACTAATTGAGATAAGGTGTACAATGACAATTGCTGTTACTTTTCATGCACTTTTAAATTGATTGCATGATCAAATATTAAAATAAGCTTGGATCTTTTTTTTTTTGAGACAGAGTCTCACTCTGTCACCCAGGCTGGAGTGCAGTGGCGAGATTTCGGCTCATGGCAATCTCTACCTCCCAGATTCAAGCAGTTCTCCTGCCTCAGCCTCCTGAGTAGTTGGGATTACAGGCATGTGCCATCACGTCTGGCTAATTTTTTTTTTGTATTTTTTTTTTTAGTAGAGACGGAGTTTCACCATATTGGCCAGGCTGGTCTCGAACTCCTGATCTTGTGCTCCACCCGCCTTGACCTCCTAAAGTGCTGGGATTACAGGCGTGAGCCACCACTCCGGGCCATAAGCTTGGATCTTTTTGTGCACTCGCTAGAGGCAGCCTACCCAGAAATATGCAGTGTGTCTGATGAAACCAGTTGAAGTTAATAAAAGGAAACTTTGTTGTGTTTAATTCCTATAATTGACTGATTTCAGGGCCTTTTTCATTTATAGTCAGCCTGTGTTGGCTGTGTTTCTTCATTAGGTTGACTACTACCTTTTAGTTGTTCAAAACAGCATAAGCAATAGAAGACATGGTTCCCATTCTCTTGCAATCACAGGGAAGGTTTTTGCTTTTGTGTTTTGGAACTTAGGTCCATTAGGAGAGAGATATCAATACTCATCGACTGAATGTTTGAAAGAGTTCTGAAAAGAACAGTTCTGTTAAGAGCATATGTCAAAGGAGCTTGACACAGAGTGGGTTGAGGAGAGCTTCACAGAGTAAGTGACCTTAAGAGCTGTGATCTGAAGGGAGATTATCAGTTAAGGTTAACTAGATTTGTGTGATGGAGGGCTGAGGATTCAAGACCAAGGGAACTACATGTATAGAGGCCCTATGGTGAAGAGGAACATGTTTGGGGAATTTGAGAGAAGGCCAGTACTTTGGATCACTGAGAACTGATGGGAGGAGAGTCTGAGACTACAGTGGAGAGATAGGCAGGGCCCAGCAAAGTCATTTCAACTGTGGAAAAGATTTAGGATTATATCCTGAGAGAAGCGAAAATGTGTTTTACAGAGAAATGGAAAGATGACTCTGCCTTTGGTGTAGAAAATGATTAGAAAAGGGAACAGTGGATTCTACTTAGAAGTCAGACATGCATTAACTTTAAGAAACTTTCTGCTTATGATAATGAACAAAAAAGTAGTCACAAATTGTGTTCAACACTCTAGGCACTATTTTGGATGTCAAGGGTACGTCAGTGAGCAAAATGTCTCTGTTCTCAAGAAGCTTACTTTATAGTGCGGAGAAAAAACAAATGATCAAATAATAATGTATCAGGTGCTAGTACTATAAAGAAAAGTATCAGCAGAGAGGGGCGTAGGGAGTTACTAAGAGTGCTCGTCCAGTAACTTTATTTTGGATGTTATATGAAGAACCAGGAAGGAGATGGACACAAATGTGAAAGAACTGATCCGTATGTATATTTGGAGGAAGAACTTCAGGCGGAGAATATTAAGTGCAAAATAACTGGAGCATAGTCGAGACATAGTAAGGCCAATGTGAGTACACTGAGAAAGAGAGTTGGGGCCTGGCGCGGTGGCTCATGCCTGTAAGCCAGGCACTTTGGGAGGTCGAGGTGGGTGAATCACCTGAGATCAGGGGTTTGAGACCAGCCTGGCCGACATGATGAAACCCCATCTCTGCTAAAAATACAAAAAATTAGCTGGGCGTGGTGGCTGGTGCCTGTAATCCCAGATACTTGGGAGGCTGAAGCAGGAGAATCGCTTGAACCCAGGAGGTGAAGGTTTCAGTGAGCCGAGATCATGCCATTGGATTCCAGCCTGTGCAACAAAAGTGAAACTCCATCTCAAAAAAAAAAAAAAAAAAAAAAAGAGAGAGAGAAAGAGAGTTGGTGGGAGATGGAGTCTAGGACAAAGTGCATTGGATATGAACTGTAAGACTCATTACTTATATCAAAATTTAGTCCTTTTTTGCTGATAAAATTTTATGTAATTAAAATAGTATTCTGTTATTTTACAACTTTTAGAAACTATTTTTTGTCCTCCTTTTAAATAAGAAAAACAAAAATTTCAGAAAAGAAGAGTAGTGTTGAGGGGTGAATTATATCCCCCTCCAAATTCTTATGTTGAAATCCTATCCCCCTCTACCTCAGAGTAACCTTGCTTGGAGATAGGGTCTTTATAGAGGTAATCAGGTTGAATGAGGTCATTAGGGTGGGCTTATCCAATTATCACTGATGTCCTTATAAAAAGGAGAAATTTGGATACTGAGACACTAATAGAAAGAAGACAATGTGAAGAGACCTAGGAAAAAGATGGCTTTCTATAGGCCAAGGAGAAATCTGAAACAGATCTGTCCTCACAGCTGTGAGAAGGAACCAATCCTACTGATACTTTTGTCTTGGACTTCCAGTTCCCAGATATTTGAGCCAATAAATTTTTGTTGTTTAAGCCACCAGTTGCAGGACTTTGTTAAAAGGCGATTCTAGCTTTTTCTTTTATCCTAGCAAATTAATACAGATATTAACTAAAGACTAAAATTTACCCTCCTCACTCCTTCCCCATACTTAACAAGGGTAACAGATTGTTACGAAACCTTCCAGGTCTTTTATTGTGTTTGTGTGTGTGTGTGTGTGTGTGTGTGTGTGTGTTTCATTAATTTGTAAAGCAACTTATATCTTCTAAGGGAATGTGGGGAATTTAAAAAAAAACAAGCAACAAAAAGTAAATGCTACAGCATTATATTATAGTTCCTTGCCTTCCAAGAAAATTTTTAACTCTAAAACTAAACTGTGTCACAAGATAATATACACTACTCTTTTCCAAAAAAAGACCTCTTTTATTTTTAAAGTTTCATGCTAAGATACTTCACAATCTTATTTAAATTTGTTAAAAGGTTGATTTTTCCATTCCACTATAATATTCCAGTATAGCTTTTTCTGTTGCTTCAGTGTGGTATTTTGGAAAAAGAATTTGTTACCACTTGGTGGCACTGTGTGGCTTAAAAATAAATCACATTGTATGCAGTTAACTATACTGTTCTACGTAAATGATTAAATTCAGAGGGAAACTGATACAGAGCAACTTAGTATAGTAAATGTTTGATTCTTTTGCAAATAAAATAATAACTGGTATTATAGAGTTTTATTAAAATGTCATGGAATATAAAAATATAAACCAAGGCTTAGTTTGGTGGGTAGGGAAGTATATAAATTTTTGATAGAAGCCTCCTTTAGTTCAGGTGTCATTTAGCATTCTGTCTTAATCCTCTTCTTTGTCTAGATGTGAGAAAATAGATTTTTAATATTAGAGACAAACGTCTTCAACTTTAATAGTAATTAATGTTTTCCAAGGTATATATTTTATTTTCTCTTATATAAACTTAAGAAAATGAAATTTTTTCAAATGATTAAGATAAGTAAAACTTAATGGAAAACAGAAAAATTAAATATATTGAATGATGTCTTCTTGCAGCATATTGAAAAATCAAACAGTCCTTTTAAAGATCCTGTATGTTTCATTTAATTAGACAAAGGATCTTGAAATATAAGAAGAAAGTCACTTTGTTCCAGACATAATTTTTGCTCCCTAGCAATTGACATCTAATACCATAATTGTTAAGGTATTTGTGTAATATATTGTTTTCTAGGTCACATATACAGCATATAAAAGATGGTGCTCTGTGTCTTTTTAAAAATTTAAATACAATACAGGAAAATGCATGAAGTGTAGGGTACAGCTCAGTGAGTCATCACAAAGTAAACACTCCATGACCACCACAGATCGAGAAATAGAATACTGCCAGCAACCCAGAAACCCCGTTTCTTTTCTTAGTCACTATCCCTGTTTTTTTCTTTCCCAGATTAACCACTTGCCTGACTTCAAAGAAAATAACTTTTTTTTTTACTTGTTTTTGAACTTTTACAGAAATAGAATTATACAGAAGTATTATTTTGTCTAGTTTATTTTGTTCGACGTTATATTTGAGAATTGGGAATTTTGTCAGATATAGCTATGGTTCACTTGTATAATTTTATCACAATTTGTCATATTACTGTAGACCATTTGGGCTGAATAATGCTGCTGTGAACATTCTTGTACATGTTTCTTGGTGCATATGTGCAACGTTTATATTAGGTGTATACCAAGACTAGAATCTGGGTCATTGGTTTGACCAGTGTGTGTATATTCAAATTTAGAAGATGACACAAGAATTGTTTTCAAAGTGTTTGTATCAATCACATCAAGTATATGAGGATTCCTGTTGCTCTGTATCCTCACTAACACTTAGTATTAATATCCTCTAATTCTGAAAGATGCATTTCTCTGATCCAAATGGAATTGAGCAACCTTTCATAAATGTTCTTGTGGTTTGGGTATCGTTTTTTGCAAAATCTCTTCTCTCCTCACCACCTCAACAAAATTACTGTTGAGCTTTCTGTTTCTATCTTATTGGTTTATAGGAATTATGTAGTTTATGCATACAGCCCTGTTTTTCCTATTGGAGTTTCTGTACTTTTCCTTTTGCTTTTAGGAGTTTTTATATGCTCTAAATAGACTCTTTGTTAGTTACATTTAAAATATATATATATATATATATATATTCCACTTTGGCTTGACTTTCACCTTCTTAATATTATCTGTTGATGAAAGGAAGGTCTTAATTTTAGTATAGTCCATTTTATCATTGTTTGCTCTTATAGTTAATGTCCCATTTAAGTCTTTCCTTGCTCCAAGGACATGAAGATACTCTCTTATGCTCTGAAACTATGCTTCTCAACTAGAGGCAGTTCCCTGCTCTCTAACCATATATCTCCCACCATCTGGGTGAGACATTTGGCAGTGTGAATACATGTTTGGTTTTTATAACTGAGTGAGTGGAGTACTCTGGTCATCCAGTGAGTTGGGCCGGTGGTGCTGCTAAATATCCTACAATGTACAGAATGTTAAGCATCCTACAATGCACAAAACAAACATCTAGCCAGGGTGTCACTAGTGGTGAGGTTAAGAAATGTTATCCTCGGATCTTTATTATTTTGCTTTCTACCATCCACCGAGAACTTATTATTGTTTATTATTTTGTATATTGTTTATTATGTATTTAGATCTACCTTCTGTCTAGAACTGATTTTTGTATAATGTGTGAGGCATAGAATCACCTTTTCTTATGTGTGAATGTACGTTTTATATGACATCATTTATTAAAAAGATCACTTCCCTACTGCTCTGTGGTATCACCTTTGGCATAAATAAAGTGACCATATACATATGGGTCTGTTTATGGACTCTGTTTTTTTTCCCCCTGTTGGTCTACTTTTGTCTATCCAAAGCACCAACACTATGGTCTTTTAATTACATGGCATTATAATAAGTCTTTATCTCCACTAAGGCGGGTCCTCCTACCTTGTTCTTCTTGTTTCATTGCTTTCCATAAATTTTTAGTCATAGCAGTTTTATAAAATTGAATCTATACATTGAGAGAGTAAACATCTTTATGATACTAGGTCTTATAGTTCACGAGTGGCAAATTATCCATTTATTTAGCTCAGTGACACTGAAATTCTTTGTTCTCAGGATCTCTTTGAACTTTTTAAAATAACTTTTATTTATATGATTATATCAGGTTATTTGTTGCTTATATCAAGGTTGTTTCTCAGCCTTGGCACAATTGACATTTTGGGCCAGATAATTTTCTGTTCAGTGGACTGTCTGTGGATGGATACTATCTGTGCATCATAAGATTTTTACCTAGCCTGTAGTCACTAGATGCCAGTAGTACTCACCCAGTGTGACAGTCAAAAAGTCTAGACATTTCCAAGTGTATTGATCCCAGTTGAGAACAATTTTTACTGCTTTTGAAATTAAATTTAAATGTTTATAAGTTTAATATAATAATATTCCATTACATGTTAACATGAAAAATTTTTGAGAAAAATACACATTCCAGAACAAAATTTAGTGAGAAGAGTACCATTGTTTTACATGTTTTAAAAATATCTTTAATGTCTCACTTAATAGAAGACAGTTGGGTTCTTATACTTGCTTCAGTTCAGATACTGTATGTTATATAGCGTCTGGAAAACTCCATTGTACACTTGTGAGAGAATGGCAGTGAAAAGGCAAATAAGGTGTTAGTATTATTATGAAAATAGTTTTGTTTATTGAAGATCCTCTAGTAAGGTCTTAGGGACGCCCCCTGGGCCCCACAACTCACACTTTTCAGATCTTCTGTCCTAGAGATCACAGTATGCACCCTTGACCTAACTTAATCAAACTGTTAATAAATTAAGTAAATTAGATTAGATTGATAATTTGTTAATTTGTTTTATCTTTCCAGACAATGCAAGAAACTGAAAACATTTTAATCCTATTCATTTCCTTCCATACTGTACCCCTTACTCAACTTATTTGCTACTATACTCTTGTGATTTTAAACTCTGTATATATTTTAGCCAGCATGAAACCTCATCATCATTTGCTGTGTAGATTTACCTGCGTATTTACCACTTGTATCACTTTTTATTCTTTCCTCCATCTTCAGTTCTTCATCTGTGATTTTCTATTTCTGAAGATCACTTTCTATTGTACCCTTTAGTGTAGGTCTGTAGTGAGAAATTCTCTTTGTTTTTGTTGTCTGGTCGTGTTCTGTATTCCATCCTCACTTTTGGGTAATTATTTTTTAGGATTCTTGAGTTGGCAGTTACTTTATTTTAACGAGGATGTTACTCCTTTGTTTTCTCTGCCTTCTGTTGTTTCTGTTGAGAAATTGTTAGTCTTGTCAATGTCCTCCATCCAAAAAGACTAGCAAGAACACCCGTAGTTGAACACATTTTTTACTTGTTGCAATGAGGGAGACCACACACTAAGGGGAGCTTTGGGGTGTCTTACTAAGAGGATATTAGAGGGAACCTATTACAGGATTTGGGCTTTGGTTGAGCAGTTTGAAGACGGTCTAAGGAAGTGGAAGTTTGTCCTAGATTGGGTGTTGTCAGGACGTGGGACATTTTATGATTGGCTGTCTTTCTTTAAACGGAGGTAAAATTCACATTACATATGATTAACCATTTTTAGTGTACAATTTATTGGTGTTTCGTGAACAGTAGTCCCTCCTTATCCATAGAGTGTGCATTTCAAGACTGCCAGAGGATGCCTGAAACTGCAGGTAGTACCAAACCTTATTACCGTCAGTCAGTCACGTTTCTGTTCATGTCTTTCGCCCATACATTTAATGACTTTTCTGTTTTACCTAAGCTCTTAAAATGCACCATGTTCATAACTTTTGCAGTTTGAGGTGCGACAGGAAAACTTGCACAAATTTCTTTTCCCTTCTTCGCAGTTCAGCGAATAGATTTGTTCTTACTGTAGATCTTAGCAACCTTAGCATTTTTTTTTTTTCTCTTCTTATTGAGAACTTTGACCTTTTTATGTAAAGGAAACGGTTTACAGCTTCTGTTTGACATATCTAAATTGCCAGTATCACTACGTTTGTACTTTGGGACCATTATTAAGTGAAATAAAGGTTCTTGAACAAAAGTACTGCAATATCATGACAGTCAATCTGATAACCAAGATGATTACTAAGTGACTGATGGGTGGAGAACATATACACTCGACAAAGGGATGATTCATATCCCTCAGAGTGGGATGGTGCAAGATGTCATCAAGCTCCATAGACTAGCAATTTAAAACCTGTAACCTGCTTCTTTCTGAATTTTCCATTTAATATTTTTGGACTGTGGTTGACCACAGGTAACTGAAACTGTGAAAAGTAAAACTGTAGATAAGGCGGGACTACTGTATTTACACTATTGTGCAACCACTAGTTTCTAAAGTGTTTCATCACCCCATAAAAACACTGTGTATTCATTACATAATCACTTTCTATTTGCCCCCTTCCATCACCTGGTAAAGTAACCTTAACTTTCTGTCTCTATATATTTGACTGTTCTGGATATTTCATATGAAAGGAACCATAGAAAATGTGACTTTTTGTGTCTGGCTTCTTTTACTTGGCATAATGTTTTCAAGGTTTGTACAAGTTGTAGCATGTGCTTCATTTCTTTATATGGCTAAATAATATTCCATTGTATGGATATACTGCAATTTACATATTATTCCTTAATGAATATTTGAGTTATTTTTACTATGTGGTTTTTATGAATACAGTGCTATAAACATATGCGTACAAGTTTTTCTGTGGACATGAGTTTACATTTCTCCTGGATGTATATCTAGGCATTGAATAGCTGGATCATATGGTAATCTATCTCAACTCTTTTAGGAACTGCCAGACTTATTATCCATAGCGGATTCACTGTTCCCACCAGCAGTGTATGAGGGTCTCTGTTTCTCTACATCAGTGTCAGTAATTGTTAGTTTTCATTTTTTTGTTTGTTTATTAAAGCTATTCTAATGGATATGAAGTGGTATTATTGTAGTATTGATCTGCATTTCTTTAATGACCACGATGTTGAACATCTTTTTATGGGCCTAGTCATTTATATATCTTTTTTTGAGAAATGTCTATTCAGGTCCTTTGCTCATTTAAAAAATTAGGTTATCTTTTTGTTGTTGAGGTTTTTATATGTTCCGGATATTATACATTTACCAAATATATTTCAATAATATCTGTTGATATACACAGAATTTTTATTTTGATAAAGTTCAATTTCTGGTTTTATTTTATTTTATTTTTATTTTTTGGCTGTTTGTGCTTTTGATGTTAAAGAATCCATTGCCAAATCAAGAGTCATGAAGATCCAACCCATACCTTCGGAGAGCTTTACGGATTTAGCTTTTATATTCAGATTGTTGGTCCGTTTTGATTTAATTTATGGAACTGGTGTGAGACAGGCTTCCAACTTCATTCTTTTGCATGTGGTTATCTGGTTGTCCCAGTACCATTTGTTGAGAAGAGTGTTCTTTTCCCCATTGAATGGTCTTGGCACTTTGTTGGAAATGAATTGGCCATACATGAGTGGGCTTAATTTCTGGATTCTTAAATCTATTCCATTGGTCTATATGTCTACCCTTCTTCTACTGCCACATTGATTACTATAGTTTTGTAATCAGTGTTCTGAAATCAGGGAGTGTGAGTACTCCTTTTTATTTCTCAGTATTGTTTTTGTTGTTCAGGGACCCTTTCAGTTCCATATGAGTTTGAGGATAAGCTTTAACAATCCTGCAAAAAGGCCTTTAGAATTTTGATAGGGATTGAGTTGAATCTGGGATCTCTTTGGGGGAATTTTGTCATCTTAACAATACTGAGTCTTGAAATCCATGAACATAGATGTATTTCCATTTAATTAGGCCTTTAAGTTTTTCTAGCAACGTTTTGTAGTTTTTAGTGCACAAGTCTTTCACTTTCTTGGTTACAGTTATTCCTTTTTTTTTTTTTTTTAGAAGGAGTTTTGCTTTTGTTGCCCAGGTTGGGGTGCAATGTTGCGATCTCAGCTCACTGCAACCTCAGCCTCCTAAGTAGCTGGGAT
Source organism: Rhinopithecus roxellana (assembly GCF_007565055.1). Classification (NCBI taxonomy): domain Eukaryota; kingdom Metazoa; phylum Chordata; class Mammalia; order Primates; family Cercopithecidae; genus Rhinopithecus; species Rhinopithecus roxellana. The sequence continues at coordinate 73,033,262 of NC_044560.1, read as the reverse complement.
TACAGGTGCCTACCACCACGCCCGGCTAGTTTTTATTTTTAGTAGAGACAGGGTTTCTCAATGTTGGCCAGGCTGGTCATAAGGTTACACTTATTCTTTTGGTTATTTTTTTGTTTTTGATGCTATTGCAAATTGATTTATTTTCTTAATTTTCTTTTTGGATCATTCGTTGCTGGTATGTAGAAGCACAACTGATTTTTGCATGTTGCTGTTGTGCTTGCAAGTTTGCTTTATTAGTTTATTAGCTCTAGTAGTTTTTTTGTGGATGCTAAGGGATTTTCTATGAATAGAATTATGTCATCCACAAATAGAGATAGTTTGACTTCTTTTCTAATTTGGATGCCTTTTATTTCTTTTTCTTACATAATTGCTCTGACTGACTTTTAGTACAATGTTGAATGACAGTGGTAAAAGTGGTAGCCTTGTCTGTTTACTGATGTTAGGGGAAAAACTTGTCTCTCACCATTGGCTATGATGTCTGTTACGGGTTTTTCATAGATGCTTTTTATCATGTCCTTTTATTACTCATTTACTGAGTTTTTTTTTTTTTTATCCTGAAACAGTGTTGAATTTTGTCAAATGCTTTTTCTGCATCTATTGAGACGATCATGTAGTGTTTTTTCTTTGTTCTATTATGTGATATGTTGTATTGATTGCATTTCTTATGTTGAACTACCCTGGCATTCCTGGGCTAAATCCCACTTGGTTATGTTTTATGATACTTTTAATATACTATTGGTTTAGTTTGCTAGTATGTTGTTGAGGATTTCGGTGTCTATTTTCATAATGAATATTTGTAGTTTTCTTTCAGTATCTTTGGCTTTGGTATTAGGATAATGCTGGCTGCTTAGAATGTGTTAGGAAGTGTTGTCTCATCTTCCATTTCTGAAAGAGTTTGAGAATAATTAGTGTTAATTTTGTTTCATAGAATTTACCAGTGAAACCGCATAGTCCTGGATTTTTTTGCATTTGGGGAGGTTTTTGATTATTAGTTAATTCTCTTTACTTGTTCTAGGTCTATTCAGATTTTCTATTTCTTCTTGACTTCATTTTGGTAATTTCTGTGTTTCTAGGAATTTTTCTATTTTATCTAGATTATCTAATTTTTTTGGCATCCAGTTATTCATAATATTCTCTTATAATTCTTTTAATTTTTAAGGTTGGTACCAGTGTTCCCACTTTTATTCCTGATTTGTCACTTGTGTTCTTCTCTCTTTTGTTGTTGTTGTTGTTGTTGTCAATTCCTTTGTCAACCTTGTTGATCTTTTTAAGGAACCAACTTTATTTTTTTAATTAGAGGGAGGCTCAGGTAGGGGTTTCTTCTTTTTGTTTTCGAGACAGAGTCTGTGTTGCCCAGGCTGGACTTGAACTCCTGGGCTCAAGTGATCCTCCTGCCTCAGCCTCCTGAGTATTTGTGACTAAAAGAATCAATATTCTCTCATCTCTGTTCTAAAGACTGATTATTTCCTTCCTTCTGCTGGCTTTGGGTTTAGTTTGCTCTTCTTTTCCCTAAGGTAATGATTCCCTAAGGCATAAAGTAAGATGGCTAATTTGACATCTTCTTTTTTAATATAGATGTTTACAGCTGTAAAGTTTCCTCTGCATGCTGCTTTTGCTGCATCCTATAAGTATTGGTATGTTGTGTTCTCATTTTCATTTGTCTCAAGATTGGCCATCATACTAAATCTCATCTATAGGGAATGCAGACTGAAGCTGGGACAAACTTACACTGGCATACCCTGTTTTATTGTGTTTTGATTTACTGTGCTTTTCATATATTGTGTTTTATTTTTATTTTTATTTATTTTTTTTTTTTTTGAGACGGAGTCTTGCTGTGTCACCCAGGCTGGAGTGCAGTGGCGCGATCTCGGCTCACTGCAAGCTCCGCCTCCCGGGTTCATGCCATTCTCTCGCCTCAGCCTCCACGTAGCTGGGACTACAGGCGCCCGCCACCATGCCCGGCTAATTTTTTGTATTTTTAGTAGAGACGGGGTTTCACCATGTTAGCCAGGATGGTTTCGATCTCCTGACCTCGTGATCCGCCCGCCTCGGCCTCCCAAAGTGCTAGGATTACAGGCTTGAGCCACCGCGCCCGGCCTATTGTGTTTTTATATAAACTGAAATTTTGCAGCAACCCTGCATCAAGCAAGTGTACAGGTATCATTTTCTCAACAACATATGCTCATTCATATCTCTGTATCACATTTAGGTAATCCTCACAGTGTTTCAGACTTTTTATTTTGTTAGAGTGATCTGTGATCAGTGATCTTCAGTGTTTCTATTGTAATTGTTTTAGGGCTCCACAAACTATGCCCAATCAAGATAGTAAACTTAATTAATATTGTGTGTGTTGTGATTGCTTCACCAACTGGTCCTTCCTTGCCTGTCTCTTTCCCTCTCCTTGGGCCTCCCTATTCCATGAGACACAACAGTATTGAAATTAGGCAAATTTATAACCCTACAGTGGCCTCTCTTAGTGTTTGAGTGAAAGAATGAGTCACATGTGTCTCATTTTAAATCAAAACCTAGAATTAAGCTTAGTGAGGAAGGCATTATACAAGATGAGATAGGCCAAAAGGTAGGCCTCTTGCAGCAAACATTTAGCCAAGTTTGTGAATGCAAAAGAAAAGGTCTTGGAAGAAATTAAAAGTGCTACTCCAGTGAGCACACAAATAGTAAGAAATTAAAACAACCTTATTACTGATATGGAGAAAGTTGGAATGGTCTGGATAGAAGATCAAACCAGCCACAACATTCCCTTAAGCAGAAGCTTAATCCAGATCAAAACCCTAACTCTCTTCAATTCTGTGAAGGCCAAGAGAGGTGAGGAAGTTTCAGAAGAAAAGTTTGAAGCTAACAGAGGTGGATTCACAAGGTTTAAGGAAAGAAGCCATGTTATAACATGAAAGCGCAAGGTGATGCAGCAAGTGCTGATGTAGAAGCTGCAGCAGACTACCCAGAAGATCTAGCTCTGACAATTCATGAAAATGGCTACACTAACCAACAAATTTTTCAGTGCAGATGAAACAGCCTCCTACTAGAAGAAGATGCCATCTAGCACTTTCATAGCTAGAGAAAAGTAAATGCCTGGCTTCAAAACTGAAGCCTGAGAGACAGGCAGACCCTCTTGTTGGTGGCTAATGCAGCTGGTAACTTTTAAGTTGAAGCCCAATGCTTATTGAACAATTTCATAAATCTTAGGGCCCATATGTATTATGCTAAATCTCTACCTGTGCTCTATAAATGAATCAACAAAGCCTGGATGACAGTGCATCTGTTACAGCATGGTTTATGAACTATTTTAAGCCTACTGTTGAGACCTACAAGAAAAGACTACTTTCGAAATATACTGATTGACAATGCACCTGGTCATCCAGGATTTCTGATGGAGATGTACAAGATGAATGTTGTTTTCATGCCTGCCAACACAGCATCGTGGAACAAGGAATAATTTTGATCTTGAAGTCTTACTATTTAAGTGCATTTCATAAGGCTACAGCTGCCGTAGCTAGAGTCATTCCTCTGATGGATCTGAGCAAAGTAAATTGAAAACTTTCTGGAAAGGATTAGCTATTCTAGATGCAACTTAAAACATTTGTGATTCATGGGAGGAGGTCAGAATATCAACATTAATAGGAGTTTGGAAGAAGTTGATTTCAACGCTCATGTACGACTTTGAGGGATGCAGGACTACAGTGGAGCAAGTAACTGTAGATGGGGTAGAAATAGGAAGAAAACTAGAATTAGAAGTAGAACCTGAAGACCGGGTGCCATGGCTCACGCCTGTAATCCTAGCACTTTGGAAGGCCAAGGCAGGTGGATCACTTGAGGTCAGGAGTTCAAGACCAGCCTGGCCAACATGGTGAAACCCCATCTCTACTAAAAATAAAAAAATTAGCCAGGCATAGTTGCACAAGCCTGTAATCCCAGCTACTTGGGAAGCTGAGCCAGGAGAATCGCTTGAACCTGGGAGGTGGAGGTTGCCATGAGCAGAGGTGGCGACACTGCACTCCAGCCTGGGCTCTGTCTCAAAAAAAAAAAAAAAAAAAAAAAAAAAGTGGAACCTGGAGGTGTAACTGAATTGCCGCAATCTCACAACAAAGCCTGACCAGATGAGAAGTTGCTTCTCTAGCAAAGAAAGTGGTTTCTTGAGAGGGAGTCTACTCCTAGTAAAAATAGTGTGAACATTGTTGAAATGACAACGTAAGATTTAGAATATTACGTCAATAAAGCAGTAGCAGGGTTTGAGAAGATTGACTCCAATATCAAAAGAAGTTTTGCTGTGGGTAAGATGCTGTCAAACAGCATTGCATGTTACAGAGAAATCTTTCATGAAAGAAAGGGTCAATCAATGTGTCAAACTTCATTGCTGTCTTATTTTAAGAAGTTGCCACAGCCACCCCAACCTTCAGCATCCACCACTCTGATTGTCAATATTAAGGCAAAAATCTCAGCAAAAAGAATAGAACTCACTGAATGCTTAGATGACTGTTAGTATTTTTTTAAAGCTATAAAGTATTTTATTTTTATTTTGTTTGGTTTTTGTTGTTGTTTTTTGAGACGGAGTCTCACTCTGTCACCAGGCTGGAGTGTAGTGGTACGATCTCAGCTCACTGCAACCTCTGCCTCCCAGGTTCAAACAGTTCTCCTGCCTCAGCCTCCCAAGTAGCTGAGATTACATGCACCCGCCACCACACCTGACTAATTTTTTGTATTTTTGGTAGAGATAGGGTTTCACCATGTTGGCCAGGCTGGTCTTGAACTCTTGACCTCAGGTGATTCACCCGCCTCAGCCTCCCAAAGTGTTGGGATTGGCGTGAGCCACTGCACCCGGCCACAATAAAATACTTTAAGGTATATACATTGTTTTTTAGACATAATGGCTTTTGTGTATAGTATAAACATAACTTTTTTTTTTTTTTTTAAGTTCCAGGGCACATGTACAGGATGTGTAGGTTTGTTACATAGGTAAATGTGTGCCATAGTGGTTTGCTGCACCTGTTAACCTGTCACTTGCATATTAAGCCCAGCATGCATTGGGTATTTTTCCTGATGCTCTCCCTTCACCCCCTACCCCATAGGCCCAGTGTGTTCCCCTCCCTGTGTCTATTAAATGTAACTTTTGTATGTACTTGGAAACCAAAAAAAAAAAAAAAAAAAAAATCGTGGCTCATTTTATTCTAGTATTCACCTTATTGCAGTGGTCTGGAACTGAACCCACAGTATCTCCAAGGTATTCCTGTAATTGATAAAGAAGGTGACACATCACTCATTTTAGTGGGTTGGGGGGGATGTTTGGTTGTGTTGCACAATGGTCTTGTCTGACATGGATGTTTTATGAGATACTATTTTTTTCTTCAGACAACGTTGTGACAGAACATCAGATAGTCTTATAGCACGAGGTTAGTTCTTGGACATCGGGAGCTGCTCCCCCCGCCCCCCCGCCATCCCTTAGTCTATAGGTATTCTTTTTTTCTGTGGCTGCTTTTAATATTTTTTTCTTATTGTCTTTTATTTTCATTAGTTTTCCTGTGATGTATCTAAGTGTAGTTTTTATTTATTCATTTTAGAGTTCCAGGTGCTCCCAGAAGCTTTGGCTTGATGTGTTTTGTCAGTTTTACAAAATTCTCAGCAATTATCTCAGAAGTATTGCTTCTGTCCTATATTCTGTCTTTCCTTCCGGGATTCCAACTAGACGTTGGAATGTATATGTGATCTTTTACCATATCAGTTTCAGCTCTTACTCTTTTCTCTGTTTTCCATCCTTTTGTCTCACCTTGCTTCATTCAGTATACTTTGTTTTGGCCTTTCTCTAGTTCACTAATTATCTAATTGTATCAGCTTTCTGGTTTGTTACATAGTGGCCAGAGCATATGGTCTACAGTGATTTCTGTTTCTGTTGGAAGTTTCTCAGTGGTTGTTGTAATACATTCTCAGATTTTATAAATGTTCTGTGTTTTGAAAAAAGGAATGTCTGGTTGTTGTATAGAGCTCTCCCTATATGTTTGATCAGTGGTCTACATACTTTTTTTTTCACACACCTCTATAATTTTGGAAAACTGGTATTTTTAAGTTGGCATCTGACATTTTTCTCACAAGTGAGAATAATTACATGTTTATACAGTATATTGTATGCATAATTTACATCTCATTTCTTCAGAATCTTTGTACTGTAGATTTAATTCATTAAGGTTACAGAAAATGTCTGCCTTGTAACATTTAACAAAACCAGTCTTAACAGCTAAACCAAGGTGACCCTTTGTCAGTAAAAATGGCTTCATTTTTAAAATTCAAATAAATGTATTTTTATCACTGTTGATGACCTTTTCATTTCTGAATTTTAATTCTAAGACTGGGAATCAGGGAGAGGGATGACAGAGAGAAGTATGGAGAGAGAGACAGCCACTGGCATCTTCCCTTGAGTTGTTTTTTGATTAAGACTGTGTAGCCTTCAAATTTTCCTATTACGTGCTTTGCTGCAATGGCCTCTGCCTAAGGAGCTCTGTATTCTCAAACCTTTTATTTGACTCCCGAAAGGTTTTTACACACTGGAGCATTTGCGCAATGCTAAGAGTCTGGGCAGCTCTTTTCTTGACCCTTGAGGTATTCAGTTAGCAAGATAAATAGAAATCTTTGCCTTTGAAACTTAGTTTTGGAGGAGGCATGCTCAAACTACAACCACAGTAAATAAATACATTGCATAGTGTGGTAGAAGGTGTTAAGTGTTATGGGGGATGGGAGAAGGTATAAACTAGTATAAGCGGATTTGAGGATGCCAGCAGTGTGGAGAAGGTAAGGGTTTTGGGGTGTCAGTTTAACTAAAGTGGTCCTGGTTGGCATCATTCAAAAGATAATGATTGAGCAAAGACTTGAACCAAGATGAGATAGTTTGCCATGAGACTATCTGGGAGAAGGAGCATTCCGTCTGAGGAATAGTCAATGCTAAGGCCTTACGCTAGTGGAGAACGTATTCAAGAATAGTAAAAACAAAACAACAACAAAAAAGCTAATGTGTCTACAGCAGAGTGAGTGAGTTGGGGAGAGGAGTAGGAAACGAAGTCAAAGGGTTACTAGGTAGTATCTCTCTGTAGGTCCTTACAGGTCATTATAAGGACTTTTCCTTTTTTATCTGAGAAAAACAGGGAGTCATTTTAGAGTTTTGAGGGACATTATCTGTATGGATCACTCTGATTGCTGTGTTGAGAATAGATGGTAAGTGACTAAGGATCTGTCCTTGTACTAATACCAGATTAGTCAGCTGATGAAGTCATACAGGGGAGAGGTAATAGTGGATCTGGGTATAGCAGTGATGAGAAGTGATTGGATTCTGGATATATTTTGAAGGTAATAGCGGTAGGAGTTCCTGATAGTTTAGATATGAGGTGTGAGTAAACAAGAACAGTGAAGGTTGCTCCAAGGTTATTGGCCTGAACAACTGATAGAGATGAGGAAGGCTGTTAGATATGTGTTTGGGAACTTTTCTTTTGTACAGTGAGAGAAGGGTGATCTTTAAAAGGGAGATGGGTAAGCAGAACTAGAGTACTGAGAATATAACATCCAGATCGATTTTAGGGAAAGAGTACATATGGAAGTTGAGGAACTAGAAATTAATACTTTACCTGCATACTCTCTGAGAAGTCAGTTCTGCTGCCCCAGCCTCCTGAGTAGCTGGGACTACAGGCACACGCCACCACACCCGGCTAATTTTTTGTATTTTAGTAGAGACGGGGTTTCACCGTTTTGCCCAGGCTGGTCGTGAACTCCGATCTCAGGCAATCTGCTTACCATGGCCTCCCAAAGTGCTGGGATTACAGGTGTGAGCCATTGTGCCCGGTCCCAGCACTATTTTTTTGAAACAATAAATGAACAACAAAAAGGATTCAGGAACGGTGTTTGGTGATATAAGCAAACATTCTCCTTAGCTGCACACTGGAAATCCTATTGCTAAAAACACGCAAATTTAGCTGCTAACCAAAAATCGGTACCATACATTCAACCTGACTGTCCATGTGGGATTGGTTCCATGACCCTGCAAGAATACCAAACTCCAGTGATGCTCCAGACCTTTATATAAAATGATTTTGTATTTGCATATAATCTGTACGCATCCTCCCGTATACGTTAAACTATCAATATATTTCTTGTAATACCTAATACAGTGTAAATGCCAAATAGTTGTTATACTTTATTGGTTTCTTATTTGTATTTTTTATTCTTGTAATTTTATTTTTTATTTCTTTTGATCTGAGTTTGGTTGAATCCGAGGATGCAGAACCCACACAGAGAGCCAACTATATTTTTGTTAAGACAATGTGAGAGAGAAGCACGCTAATACATTTTGTTTCAAGAAAAGCAAATTTCTTGTATTTGAATTATTACCATCCTAAATTAAGATACTTGTAGAATAGTGATTATCTTGAAATATTTTTCTTAGATCATAATAGGATTTTTTCTGGTTTCAGAAAAATAAATTGAGCAAGGATAAGAACATTAACAAGAGTTCACATTTAATACGAAACATTTCTTTGAAGTAACACTTTCAGTTTTGTCCTTTTTTTAGTTCTCAAAGATGTCATACTTTTCCATGTGAGTATATGGAATAAGTATATTCAAATATATAAATATATAAATTCAATATGTTTGAATTTGCATAGTAGAGTTTGAATGTATATAATACAGGTGAGAGGTTAAGTACTCATTATAAATTATTACAGATTTACAGAATTTTTTTTACGATTTAAATCCTTCAATAAATTGGATTGTAAATCAGTGAAATAATTCAATCTTGGATGTCATATTATTCAAGTTCTGTTTCTCATTAGACTTTAATTTTAATTTTATTTTCTAAATATGAGATTAAGCAAATTAATTTATGGAACTTTTATAATGACAGATTATTAAAATCTACAGAAGTTTAAGAAATCTACATGTTAAATAAAATTTGTGAACCTTTGAATTTGAAAAACTTAAATTGCTGAGGCATTAGAAGGAAACTAGTATACATTCGTTATGTTCCAAGCGTCACGCTAGACATGCTGGTAAGGTTTCTGTTGGTCATCTTTTCCCAAAAATGAAATACAGTTGACCCTTGAACAACATGAGCTTGAACTGTATGGGTCCACTTAAATGTGGATTTTTTTTGATAAATATAATCGACTTTCTGTATCAGTGGGTTCTGCATCTGCACCCAAACCAAACGCAGATCAAAAATACAGTCTTCATGGCATGTAAAACCCACATTTAAGGAGGGCTTGCTTATCTTATCCATAGATGGTGTCAAGTGCAGGGACTTAAGTATGCATAGATTTTGGTATACACCAGGGTTTTAGAACCAATCCGTCATGGATACTGAGGGATGACAGTAGTTTCATCTGCATTAACAATCTATTAAGGCACCAGTCATCTCTTCAGCTGTTGTAAGGAATCCCTTTAAAGCCACCATGTTTGCATTTGCAGTCATGCCACTAACTTTGATATGCATACTATAATGTGCCTTGATCCTGTGGAATATACATGGTTGGGGCAAAAGTTTCATTAACAGCACTTTGAACATTCCCAGCTTTTAAGTTCTTCAACAAATTACTAGTGTTTCCTGAATAAACATTAAGCAAATAGATATCTGACTTGGTGCTGATTCTATACTCTAAAACCATTCTTTTGTTATTTATGTCTTGATAATTGTTGTGAAATGTATAGGTATAAATTTTTTGAATGGTGAAATTGTCTTTGCCCTTTAAAATTATTTCTATTCTGAAGCAATTTATTCCATATGCATATATATTTATCTCACTACTTTGAGTATAATTGTCTGTATTTTCATTTATATAATTACATACAGTCCCTGACTTACAATGACAGTGATTCAGTTTTGCGACGGTGCAGAAGCAATGTGCATTCAGTAGAGACTGTATTTTTAATCTTATCTTTTATTTTTTATTATAAAATTTTTATAGACTGTGTCAGATTATTTTGCCCAATTGTAGGCTAATGTAAGTACATTTAAGTAGGCTAAGCTACAATGTTCAATAGTTTAGATGTATTAAATGCATTTTCAACATGACGTTTTCAATTTATCATGGGTTTATTGGGAGGTAACCCCATTATAAGTAAAGGAGCATCTGTGTATGCTTTGTATTCGTAGGACTTTAAACACTCTCACTTTTCTTGCATTTATTAGACATGATGGTTTAGTATTTATATAATATTTCAAAACTGAACACAAACAGCGTACCCATCATAGGGTAAAGAATACCAGAAGGCTCAAAGTAAAATGACAATTTATGGCTTGATACTTTCTGTGGAGGGCAAAGTTGACACACTGCCTCTGGAGTATGGGATTGACACACTTTAGCTACATTGGTTTCTTTGAAAGTTTCACAGTTAATGATTTGAACAGATAGGTTTTATAGTGAACCGACCCATTTTACACAAATGTGGTCAAAATGTTTGACCAGTTACATATATATCACTCATTTCAAATGCTTAAATGCTTGAATTTGTCTTGTTGGAGCCATGTGCATATGTCATTTACGATGTAAGCTGAGACCATCACTTATTCTAATTACATAAAAGCATAAACAACACAACAGTCATTCTGTGCACTTAGCACTCTCCTTTGGTTGCAACTGTAATTTATTGCCTTGCTTCTTCCAGTTGCAAAATTCTTCATTAGGAAATTAATGTTTGATTAGTGAACATCCTTTTGATTTTCTACTACTGTTGATTCTCATTGTTACATAATTTTGCCATGTCTTTAAAGTTATGTCTTTGTAGGGCCTCCCTGCCCCTCTTGCCTTCATCCACACAGTTACCTGCTTCCATTTACCATATGGGAGCTTCTTTAGATGTGTTAGATTATATTTAGTATTTACTATACTTCGCAGTAAGAATGATCTTGAGTTATTGGGTGTTTATGGTCTGGTACCTACCATCTGTCTTCTGTTAAAAGTTGAGGATGGTACATGGCATCAGGAACAAGCTATTCAACAGGTTCAATGTAATTTGTTTACTTTATTTTTTTTATTGCAATCTATATATCAAACTCAGTGCCTTTTTTTGTTTATGTTTTGGTGTTGCCAAGAGGAAAAAAAAATCTCTGGCTGTAACATTGAGTTTTCATGACACAGTTAGCTCTGTGGCAGTGTGTTGGTCATTTAATGCCATATTTTCACTGTTCAAGAATCAATTTATTGACAGATGATAAGTTAACTAAAGGATTATTTCAGGTAATTGTGAATTTAGAGAATACTTTTAAGGCTCAGTAGTGTAATTCTCCAGTTTTTAGCTCATTATTTCAAATAATGTTAAATGTTAATTATGTAATAACTAAATACTAAACATTTGTAGTACATATTAGAAGGGATCTTAGAAATCATCTTATTCAATCCCCAACTCCATATTCCTGTCTGTAATGTTCTTGTCAAGTAAGCAAGAACCATTCTTGCTTAATGATAACCTTCTGAGCCATTTTATTATTTGGCTTGGTTTTAGAGTCAGTCTCATGCTGGATACCCTTATAAGTGTTCTATATTTTTTTATATTTTTAGTGTCACATTGAGAAGATGTGACATTTAGAATAAGTTATTACCTGGATGATACACTCTGTCTTCTCTTGAATTGTGCACTAGGTGAGATTTAGGTATATATGTTTGTACATTGTGTATGGTATATATAGGTTTAAATGCTGCAATAATTTTAAATGTAGTATTTCAGTTAATTAAGATTCATTTTGTAGTTTGACACTTGTGAATGGTAGTCTCTGCTTGACCCAATCTCATACATTACTAACTGAAGTTGTCATGTGTTTGCAAGGATAATTTAAATGAACATAGAATTTGTGAAAACCTGACAGATCCTAACTATAACTCAGCTAGTGGGCAGCATTATAATTTATTTATAGCAGTGTAATATAGCAATTAATGAACTAATATACAATGAGGGCAAATTGTACTATATTTTTGCATGAAATTATACTACACAACAAAGGTTGGCATTATGTAGTTAAGTACCCACAAAATGTTAACCTACTTGCAATAAATACAATTAATAATGTACATAAAAGAATGAAATTAAGCTAATATTCTATCACAAAAGAATTATTCATGAACAGAAAGTGGACAACATAGATTTGATGACAGAAAGGTTGTATCTAATCTGAATTACTGAGTGACCTAGGAAGCTTGCTCAGAGGGATTACGGAATAATTATGTTAATATGCAATTATCACCTCATTTCTTCTGTAGTAACCTCAAGATGTAGTGTAGTGAGGGTGTTATAGCAAGTGCTGATAGTTTGCAAAAATACTGATATTTGAGATTTCTGAGACAATAAGTCTAGCTTGAGGCATATAAGTGATGATCTGTCATCTTGAAGACAGATCTGACCTTTGTACAATTTTTTAATGCTCACAGTATATAACTAGAGGCAGTTATAGCTGTAGAACTCATTATGATTTTGCAGAAATTGAAATATATTTTATGTAGATTTAAAGTTCTATTTGCAGCTTTTTAAAAAGGTGTGTGAATTTTTTTAAAGAACGTTTTAAAATTCAGTTAAAAGAAAAATTCTATGATTATATGATTATCTGGGGAAGATTTAGTAATGGTGTCTAAACATTGTTTTAAAATCTTAATTGATATAGCTAATTCATTGAATTCATTGAATTGAAATTTAAGGAGTCCAAACATCAGTTCGTCTATCTTAATTTATTAACTTCTGTTTTTTAAACTTAATGAATAATGCCCACCTTCAAATATGTTTCTACTTTGTTATAGTAACCTAAACTGGTATTGATGTCTCTGTTATATATACATTTGACTATACAAAGGTAGTTGAAAAACTATTTGAGATGGTGTAAAATTAAGTCAGATCAAATGGTTTCTTGCCTAGATGCCTCATAACCCAACATGAATGTAGTAAAATAATTTTTGATGGTGTTAAAATTCTGTATCCATTATTCAGTGCAACAGATTTTGATGATCCATTGTTCTGCGTGGTATCTCAGGACAACAGCTATGAGTATTGAGTACTATTATTAAGAAGTAGTGTATTTGGAGCATTGTATAATTAGAATATATTGTGAACATTTTAATTATTTCTAAAATAAGTACCCACAAAATGTTAATCTACTTATAGTAAATACAGTTAATAATGTACATAAAAGAACAAAATTAAGCTAATTTTCTCTCAGTGAAGAATTACTCATGAACAAAAAGTGGACAGTATAGATATGATGATAGGAAGGTTGTATCTAATCAGAATTACCGAGTGACCTAGAAAATTTCCTTACTAAGTCAACTTTTGTAACATATTTTCAAACTGATGCAGAAGGTAGTGTCTTTTATTTTTGAGTAGAGATAATTATTAATTTGGGGGTAAGTAAGCCATATTATATGGATGTGAAGGAAAACTTTCATTGTTAAAGTCTTCATTTTATATTTTAATAATATTTAATCTGATTTTTTTGCTAGATGTGTTTTGTAGATAAAATCATTTCTGCACATACATTTTTTCTGTGTTTTTGAACAAAACAGGTTGGTATCTTCAGAATGTGAACTTATGAAAAGCTCTTATAAAACCATTCTGGTAATGAGGATGCAGTCTCCAAGCTGACATGATGTTCTCATAGTTTGTCACCCTGCTGTTCAGGGGGTACCAATGAGGTTGCTTTAAATGGGAAGCGTCTGTTCCATCTCTAAACCTCTAACACCAGAACAGATGGGTGGAACATAGAACATGGAAGGTTTTACCTCTGAGGTGGTAACAGTGAAGCCACTCATTAACACTGAATTTACCACTTCGTTAGCAACATTGCTTCCTGTTGAGAAAAACTAATATAGGCTTTCAAATTGACTGAGCATATATTTGTCCACCTCTGTGATTATAATAAGTGGGAACGTAAAGGAAAGTAACTGTCTTTCAAGCCAGTTTTTTGTCGTTCATTTCAGATTTATGAGATTGTTGCTATTGAAGCATTTTATGTTTTCTACCTAATTTAATGAGAAATATCAGGAATGAATAATAAGTGTAGCATTAAGGCTTGCTTTTCTTTCCCTTGACATTTGCACACCCTTTCCTAACACATGTTTATGTGCTGCCCATTTTTAACTTCTGTGTGTGTGATGTAGAGACTCCTGCTGGGTGATGCATTAGCACCATTTTGGAGTGATATCATTGAATGTGATCTTATTGGAAGTCTATTTTTATTACCACAGAAGTTTGCCAATCTCAAAATAGAATTCTAAAACCTATGAGGGGTGGAAAAGATAATTGTTGGTATAAATAACAATGTCAAAGATACTGGTAATAGATATTTGTTGTATTAAATAACATTTTATGGAAAGAATAAGATCAGATTATAAATGCTTGTTCTAAGTCATAAAATACAAAAAAGGTAAGAACAATTTTATTATTCTTAAATTAGATTTAGTGTTTTACAAAGCATGAAATTGGTACCCTTAAAGGATAGTAAAAATACTGAACTTTATTGAACATGTTTTGATTTCTAAATGTTAGATTGTGAGGTCATGTTGCCCTAAAATAGTATTACTTGTTGTGCAAATTAAAAATACTACCAAAGAAAAATATACAGGCTTCGTTCTTTATCTGAGAGCAGGAACCTAACTTGTCTTGTTTACCGTTATTTCTGGAATACGGGATCAATGCATGGCACAACTAAGTGCTTAGTAAATATTTGGAGAATGACTGCAAAAAAGGAGAAGAAATATGGAAGCTTATGCCAGTACTTCAATTAGTTAATACCTGGGGTTGCCAAACAGCAAGTTCTTTAAATTGTACATGAGAATTATTGGATATTTTGAGGACCTTATTATAATTACTGCGTTAGTAAATCAGAACCTGATGGAACTTGTATTAGAATGGGGTATCCAAATTTCATAGGAGCAAAACTGTTTTTCTTCTTACACTTTAGGAACTTGTACTTTGATTTTGAAATTGTGTTTTTATTAATCCAGTACTTACTCAGTCTTTTATTCAACAAATATTGCCTGAGCACCTATGCCAAGTGATGTACTAGGTTCTAGAGATATGATAGTGACTAGATTACATTCCCAGTCCTCTAAGAGCTGACATTCTTTGAAGAAGGCAGATACTTCCAATGTGGCCATTTCTAAGAGCAGGAAAAGAACAGGTTGCAAGGGAACTTTTCATAGTGAGGGTAGTCATTACGTAAAGTCATCGTATGAATGGACCCCAAACATTCAGAAATACTGTTTCCTTTGAAAATATTGTACTTTTTCCTCATAATGATTAAATATCTTATGAAAAATGCCTAGAAAAGTTTTATCTACATTTTATATGAAATAAATTTAAAACATATGTTTATGCTATTTTATTGTAAAATGTGTTAGGACGTTGCACTAGACCACCAGATCAAAAATGGGATAACTGCTTTTAAAGAATGCGTGGAATTTGGGGCCCCACACATGAAAGTTTGACATGAAACTTCATTAATTTTAACATTAGTGAAGTTGAAATTCACTTTACTAAAATTTAGTTAACTTTAGTAAAGTTAAAATTATAGTTAAGGTTAATTTGAATAAGGAATGAACGAAACTATGAATAAAGCATTTTAACAATTGAAGTACTGTTTCATACATAAAACATTGATGTTGATAGCAAATATGTTCATTCAAATAAAGTTTTTTACTGAATGGCGTTTTGTTACCTTCCTTCAGGAATGAACTTAGAAGTGACAAATCTTTTATTTCTCTGCAGTATTTGATAATTTATATTATTCTCTCGAATAGAGTGACTGCCTCTGATAAACCTACTCAAGTGAAAGAATTTTCTTTGTATTAGCAATCTCTACATGAGGTTTAAAATTTTTTCAGTCTGTAGCATATTTACATTGTTTTTGTGTCTGTGTGTATATGTGTATCTGTGTGTATGCTGCTTTTCCCTAGTATGTTTGTGTATGTTGCTTTTCTCTAGCCATTTTGTATATATGACATATTGGATTGTTGTTGTTGCTTAGCATGAAGAACAATATTAACCTTTGAGGTGCTTTTTAAATATTTCAATATGTTTGTATTCTTTCATTCTTGGAAAATTATTAGAATGTCAATATAAAGAGTAGAAAATTAAACTAATAAAAATATGTACTTTCAACTCTCCATACATTCTAATAGTATTTTTTCTTTCATGCAAATCTAAATTTTTTTTTTCCATTTTCTAGACTAAATGTGTTAAATGGGCTTGCCAACAATATGGATGATTTGAAGATAAACACCGATATTACTGGTGCTAAAGAAGAACTCCTAGATGACAACAATTTTATCTCAGACAAGGAGAGCGGAGTTCATAAACCAAAAGATTGTCAAACATCATTTCAGAAAAATAATACATTGACTCTGCCTGAAGAACTGTCAAAGGACAAATCTGAAAACGCCTTAAGCGGAGGCCAGTCTAGTCTATTTATACATGCTGGTGCTCCTACTGTTTCTAGTGAAAACTTTATCTTGCCTAAAGGAGCTGCTGTTAATGGACCAGTTTCACACTCCTCCTTAACTAAGACTTCCAGTATGAATAAAGGCAGTGTTTCATTAACCACTGGACAGCCTGTGGATCAGCCAACAACAGAATCTTGTTCAGCTTTGAAGGTAGCAGCTGATCTTCAGCTGTCTACACCACAGAAAGCAAGTCAGCACCAAGTTTTATTTTTGTTATCAGATGTAGCACATGCTAAGAATCCCACCCATTCCAATAAAAAACTACCTACCTCTGCTTCAGTTGGTTGTGACATTCAGAATTCAGTAGGGAGTAATATAAAGTCAGATGGCACTTTAATAAATCAAGTAGAGGTGGGTGAGGATGGTGAGGATTTATTGGTAAAAGATGATTGTGTCAAGTACAGTAACAGGAATTTCCTCAGGTACAGATGGATTTAGGTCAGAAAATGATACAAACTGGGATCCCCAAAAAGAGTTCATTCAGTTTCTTATGACTAATGAGGAAACAGTAGACAAAGCTCCACCTCATTCTAAAGTAGGTCTAGAAAAAAAAAGAAAGCGAAAAATGGATGTAAGCAAGATAACTCGTTATACTGAGGATTGCTTTAGTGATTCTAATTGTGTACCCAATAAATCAAAAATGCAAGAAGTAGACTTTCTAGAACAAAATGAAGAGCTACAAGCAGTAGACCCACAGAAATATGCGTTATCAAAAGTGAAGCCTGAATCGAATGATGAAGACTTAGAATCTGTGGATGCCTTCCAACATCTAATTTATAACCCAGATAAGTGTGGAGAAGAGAGTTCACCTGTTCATACTAGCACTTTTCTTTCAAATACCTTAAAAAAGAAATGTGAAGAGAGTGATTCTGAGTCACCTGCTACTTTCAGTACCGAAGAGCCATCATTCTACCCCTGTACAAAGTGCAATGTGAATTTTAGGGAGAAGAAGCACCTCCACAGGCATATGATGTATCATTTAGATGGGAATAGTCACTTTCGCCATCTTAATGTCCCAAGGCCATATGCTTGTAGAGAATGTGGACGGACATTTCGAGATCGCAATTCACTTCTAAAACATATGATTATTCACCAGGAGAGAAGACAGAAGTTGATGGAGGAAATTCGTGAATTGAAAGAACTTCAGGATGAAGGAAGAAGCGCACGATTACAGTGTCCTCAGTGTGTGTTTGGTACCAATTGCCCTAAAACATTTGTGCAACATGCTAAAACCCATGAAAAAGATAAAAGGTACTACTGCTGTGAAGAGTGTAACTTCATGGCAGTGACAGAAAATGAATTAGAATGCCATCGAGGCATTGCACATGGGGCAGTGGTAAAATGCCCATTGGTCACTTCTGATATAGCCCAGAGAAAAACACAAAAAAAGACTTTCATGAAAGACTCTGTAGTAGGATCGTCCAAAAAATCAGCTACCTACGTATGTAAGATGTGTCCTTTTACTACTTCAGCCAAAAGTGTTTTAAAAAAGCACATGGAGTACTTGCATTCATCATCATGTGTTGATTCATTTGGTAGTCCTCTTGGACTTGATAAAAGAAAAAATGACATCCTTGAAGAACCTGTAGATAGTGATAGCACTAAACCATTAACTAAACAACAGTCAACCACGTTTCCAAAGAACTCTGCTTTAAAACAAGATGTGAAGCGAACATTTGGATCAACCTCACAATCAAGTAGTTTTTCAAAAATCCATAAGCGGCCACACAGAGTACAGAAAGCTCGGAAAAGCATTGCCCAATCAGGTGTAAACACTTGCAATCAAAACAGCTCTCCTCATAAGAATGTTACAATTAAAAGCAGCATTGACCAAAAACCTAAGTATTTTCATCAAACAGCAAAAGAAAAGTCTAATGCCAAGGCAAATAGCAACTATTTGTACAGACACAAATATGAAAACTATAGGATGATCAAAAAATCAGGTGAATCATATCCTGTGCATTTCAAAAAAGAAGAAGCTAGTTCATTAAATTCCTTACACCTGTTTTCATCATCAGGTAATTCTCACAACAGTTTTATTTCAGACCCTCATAAGCGTGACACCAAAAGACCTGAAAGCTTCAAAGATCACAGACGTGTAGCTGTGAAGAGAGTAGTTAAGGAATCTAAGAAGGAAAGTTCTGTTGGAGGGGAAGACTTGGATAGCTATCCAGATTTTTTGCATAAAATGACTGTTGTCGTTTTGCAAAAACTTAATTCTGCTGAAAAGAAAGATAGTTATGAAACAGAAGATGAAAGTTCCTGGGATAATGTTGAGTTAGGAGACTACACTACACAGGCCATAGAAGATGAAACCTATAGTGATATTAATCAAGAACATGTAAATTTATTCCCTTTATTTAAGAGCAAAGTGGAAGGTCAGGAGCCTGGAGAAAATGCTACTCTTAGTTATGACCAAAATGATGGCTTTTATTTTGAATACTATGAAGATGCTGGAAGTAACAACTTTTTGCATGAGATACATGATCCTCAGCATTTAGAAACTGCAGATGCTTCATTGTCAAAGCATAGTTCTGTTTTTCATTGGACTGATTTGTCTCTTGAGAAGAAATCGTGTCCTTACTGCCCAGCAACATTTGAAACAGGTGTTGGGTTATCAAATCATGTCCGGGGGCATCTTCACAGAGCAGGATTAAGCTATGAAGCCCGTCATGTTGTATCACCAGAACAAATAGCCACAAGTGACAAAATGCAGCATTTCAAAAGAACTGGCAGTGGAACACCTGTTAAACGAGTTAGAAAAGGTAAGTTCTCCATGGGAATAATTTGGGCTAATAGGTCTGTGTTCTAATTCTGAGGATTTAAAAGTTTTGTTTGAATTTGGTCTCCATTAGAATCATATAATTTTATGTTTCAGAACTAACTCATTTTAGGGTGGTCAGTTTATATAAGAAAGTCTGATATTACTCTTAAAAATTTTTTTTTAGCTATAGAGAAGTCTGAAACCACTTCTGAACACACTTGTCAACTCTGTGGTGGTTGGTTTGATACTAAAATTGGATTATCAAATCATGTTAGAGGCCACTTGAAAAGACTTGGAAAGACCAAATGGGATGCTCACAAATCTCCAATCTGTGTTCTGAATGAGATGATGCAAAATGAAGAAAAATATGAAAAAATCTTAAAGGCATTGAACAGTCGTCGTATTATTCCCAGACCATTTGTAGCTCAAAAACTTGCATCAAATGATGACTTTATATCTCAAAATGTTATACCTCTTGAAGCATACCGTAATGGCCTAAAGACTGAAGCTCTGTCAGTGTCTGCATCAGAAGAAGAAGGGCTGAATTTCTTAAATGAATATGATGAAACAAAACCAGAACTACACAGTGGAAAAAAGAATCAGTCTCTTACACTCATAGAACTTCTTAAAAATAAAAGGATGGGAGAAGAAAGGAATTCTGCTATTTCTCCGCAAAAGATCCATAATCAGACAGCAAGAAAGAGATTCGTTCAGAAATGTGTTCTTCCATTAAATGAGGATAGTCCGTTGATGTATCAGCCACAAAAAATGGACTTGACTATGCACTCAGGTAAGAGGACATTTATGACTATCCTATACGCAATTTAAATGCAGTTCAATTATGCCTTCTTTAATGGAATCTATGTGGAAAATACTTTCTCACAGTCTTCTTGTTTAAGCTGCCTTTTTTTTTTTACAGAGCACAGATTGGTTATTCTACTGTCATTTCTGTGTAACTCATCAATTGATGCTCATTAGCACTGAGTTCTCTGTGCCTCTTTTCTTGGTCTGAATGTAAGGTGAGAACAAAAGCAGAAGAAAACCACACACACACACAAAAAAACAACAAACAAAAAACTGATCTGTGAAAATAAAACTTGCTGTGGCTGGAGGATGGTTGTGGATGATGTTCAAAAGCATAGCATTATTGAAAAGGCATACCTCTGTCATATTTTTGCGAATTCTCCAAGGTGATCATGTTTTCAAGATTTAGCTGTTGGGTTTTCCACTGCGTAGGTAAAACAAAAAAGACTCTTAAAGCTGAATGGTTTGGTGTCTTTGTGATTAACCCAAGGAAACATCTCCCTCTCCAATTCCTCATTGTATTGCGGGATAGTTTGGTTTTGGAGAACAGGTGTGAACATAAAACATATTTGTTTGGGGTTTTAGGTTTTAAGATAGTGCTGTAATGGAACAGAACAGATGATTTAGCTTAGTGCTTGTGCACCAATAGTTTTTCCTTTTGAAAGGAATATTTTGTATGTATTGGCAAATAATGTGGCAGATAAAGTAGCCAAACTTTATTCAGTATTACCAAGTCTGTTTTATACTTTTAGACTAGAAAAATTTTAAGTGTCTTTTCTAGATTTCTTTTTGAAGGTTAATAATGTTGAAGGTTTATGTAAATGTTCTCATGATTAGAGCTGTAAGTTGAATGTGTCAGAGGTATTAGTTAATGGATTAATAACGAGTAACATTACTGTAAAGTAATGTTGTTTATTTGCTTTGGGGCAGACATTGCAATATCCCAAATAGTTGTAATGCAATTTTGATTTAAGGAAAGATGACTTTGTGTTGTAAGTGGTCTGGAAAACGATTTATCTTGTATGAGCTTCTGTTTAATATGGCTTTTTCTTTCTAATAGTCTCTGAAAGTCAATAGCTTTCAATATTTTTTCAGAAGGATAAAATGCAAGCAAGATGTGTTAGCTGTGTTGACCAAGGGGTAGTATACTTCAGAGATGGAAAACGTATTTGTGGCTATCACAGTAATGCTGAAGAAACCGATTGAAATGTGTTGGGGGATTGAGGATTGTCTGAGAAGTTAGAAGTTTCTTATTGTTTGAACATGTTTTTTCTGTGATGACTAAGATGTTAGCTTGTTGATCATTTATTTAGCACAAAGATTTTAGCAAAAAACTTTAAATCATTGGCTTTCATTATTGATTGCGCATTCAGAGTAATGAACATAAAATACCCTGAATAAAATGTTGTGTCTAACAGCTGTTCAGTGGTGTGTTTTACCACCTTTTCTCCCAGCCTTCATCAGACAGCCTAATTTAGTATTGAGACTTTTACGGTTTTGTGGGTAAAACACTTTAATTACCACTTTGTCAACTAGACTTTTTAATTCTTTTTATTGGTAATGTTGTAAGCTTTGAAACTTCTTAGCAGAACCGTGGTGTTCAAATCACAGGATTGTATTTTAGTAGGTTTAAGAAATAATCTGCGTAACACAGAAATCTGCAAGAAAGTGATAATAGGTGTTATATCCAGAGGAGCTCAAAAGGTTCAAGTCACTCCTCTTCTACCTTTCCAAAGAGCATGAGTTGGCTCTAAATACTAACTACAAACTAATAACAGTTAACTTAATTTCCCCTCCTTATTTTAAGTTAACCTATTTCATTGAACGTTTTGAAAACCATCTTTATTGTGGTGCTTTTCTACACTCTTTAAGCTAAGAAAATTTCACTTTTTGAAGTGAGAACTGGATTATAGTTTTCTTTTGAATGATAGGTATGCCTGTGAAGCTTAGAACATGTGTGCATTGCAATACGACGTTTACAAGTGCTGTTAGCCTGTCCAACCACTTACGCGCTTATGCACGAAAGAAGAGTGCTGGACTTTTGACTGGTACAGGTATGTTTGAACAGATATCACAGCAAGTCTGTTTGATACAATACACTTTTTTTCCCCCACCAGACTGGTGTTAATTCAGATCATATTTATAGCTTTCTTTGGTAAGCTGCAGTTGAGCCTGAATACACATTAAATTTCAGCAGCTTGTAAACTGTTAGATATAATTCTAAACAAGTTAATCTTTTTATTTTGGCTCTTATTGACTTAATTTGGGGAAAAAAAATTAACCCAAGAGGTGTGGAACTTCTTAATCCCATTTCTTTTTTAGAATACTATTTTTGATTTTTAAATTTATTTTAGATTCCAGTAAAACACCTCTCTTTATAGTTCTAGTCAGGCACAGTGGTGTGCCCCTGTAGTCCCAGCTACTCATGAGGCTGGCAGGAGGATCACTTGAGCTCAAGAGTTAGAGGCTATAATGTGCAATGATTGTGCCTGTGAATAGTCACTGCACTCCAGCCTCGGCAACATAGCATAAAAATATTGTAGTTCTAGCTTGGGGAAATCCTTTTAGCAAAGGAAATTATAGGGATATTTCAAAATGTAGACTTGATTAGTAAACTAGACAAACTAATGAATTTTCATTAGTCTATAGATTAGATCTTTGAAGGGGTGAGCCTTAATAATGACTTGTGTTGAGAAGTGAATAGATTTTTCTTTTAATACTTCTTAAATATATTAAGGATTAATAAATTTAGCTATACACATAAGTGTTAACATGCACATTTCTGTGTTATTTTTGGTTGGTTAGCCCAACCTTGCAGATACCTCTTAATACTGCTCATCTGTGAAAATTTGATTAGCTTACTTCTATGTAATACACTTCTTATAACCTACAAAATGCTTTGCACTTTCATTTGTAGTCTTTTAAGCTACCCTGCTTCAGCAAATCTCATTTCCCTCACATCTTAAAATATACCCTCTTTTTGACATAGATCTACATAAATTCTTTTGCCTAAAATTCTTTCCAATCTTTTTATTTCTCTTGCTCTTTTTTAGATCACTGCCTCCTGCTTTCTTCTAGTTGTTTGCCCAGCTTTTTTGTTCTTCCTCGTGTCCTATAACTTACATCCAATATGTTCTTGCTTTCAAAAAACCACTTATATTTATACTAGTGTCTTCTGCTTCTTTGCATTCTTCCTTAACTTGATATACAAATGATCAGGGATGAATGTTGACAGTTTATATTAAAAAGGGAGGAGCGGGGTGAGTTTCAGTCTACTGGATTAGGCCTCCTACTCTGAGATTATAATTTTTATATACCTTTATCACCTTTATCAGGCTTGGCAAGTGATTGCAGACATTAGAGGTGGGGGACAATGAAAATAAGAGACTGTACAAGTGGGAAATCATTAGTTACCATACTTGCTAACCTTTATTGAACATTTACTATGTGTCAGGCACTATGCCATGCAGTTTACATGCATAACATTTAATCTTCACAACAACCATACAAGTTGTAGGTACTGGAATTCTCTTGCATTTTATAGGAAACTAGGACTTAGAGAACTTAATTTGCTCAAACTTACACAGTTAATAAGTAGCAAGGTTGTAATTCAGATCAAGGCTATCTTACCTAATCTTTGTTTTTAATCACTGTTTTCTACCTTATACAGGTGGCCTGTTTTTGAATTTCTTATTTTTAAAATAAGAAATTGAAATAAAAATAAGCAATTGAAAATTCTAAAATGAAGGTGGGTGGGTTTGTTTGTTTGTTTGTTTATTTATTTATTTAGAGATGGAGTCTCGCTCTGTCACCCAAGCTGGAGTGCAGTGGCGCGATCTTGGCTCACTGCAACCTCCACCTCCCTGGTTCAAGCAATTCCCCTGCCTCAGCCTCCCTAGTAGCTGGGATTACAGGTTCATGCCATCATGCCCAGCTAATTTTTTTGTATTTTTAGTAGAGATGGGGTTTCACCATGTTGGACAGGCTGGTCTCGAACTCCTGACCTCAGGCAGTCTGCCAGCCTCAGCCTCCCAAAGTGCTGGGATTATAGGCGTGAGCCACTGTACCCGGCCTGAAGGTGGGTTTAAAATGGGGAGTACTCTGGTGAAGATTGAAAACATAAGAGTCTAATTAAAAAGAGCAGAGATCCAAGAAGTGCTTAGGCCTAGATTAGACTTTGGAGGACTTCATGTTCCATTCTGATTATTCAAGCAGATTATGCAGATATCCAATAAGGCAAGATATCTCCAGTCCAGATTTTATTAGTCTGTTAAAAAAATGCTTTTACTTCATCTGAAAATTCTGCAAAACACAGGATTAATTACCTAGAAACAACTGGTAGTAAATTTCCATTTACCAAGAATGCATTTATGAAGATTATCTAAAAAAATCTTCATTGTCAGAGAGAAAAGTAATGTAGGATGACTGAGAATATATTTAGGTCCTGAAGAATAAAAGAGGGTGTTATTTTAAAAATATGATTAAGTACTAGCCAAAATATTAGAAGTAGTAGGAAATAGAAAGCGTGTGTTTGGCAGTCATAGGCAAAGAAAAGGAAAATGAGAAACTGAAGAAAGCCTAGGATCATATTTTCCACACCCAGTAGCCACTTTTGACAAACTTTAAAAACTAATGCTTCTTTTTCTTGGAAATTCTGAAACATTTTCCCCTCATTAAAAAAAACTTTATTGGTAGAGCTATACAGATGTCTTTGCTGCTTATTCATGCCAACTAAAAAGTTTTTATCAAGCTTTATTAACTTTTTTATTTTCCAAATAGAGAATTCTGTATTATATTTGCAAACTCCACATACCTATTATTCCCCGTATCAGTATCACTATTATAAAGCAGTAGTCCTAATAACCTATGGCCCTAGAAGGTTCCACTCAGTTATTATAAGTGATTCATTAATTCATATGAGTAACAGGCATCATTTTTCAAGAATATATGATCTTTTAATGAATAAAATGCAAATTCATTTTTATAAAATCTTACCTTAGTATATCACAAAATTGGAACAATGTAAAGGGAAAATAGGTAGGAATAAAGCCTTCCTAACCATGTCCAGTATGTGTATTTCTAGTTTAAGCAGTCTTAATTCATGTGGATTTTAAGTTGTGTGGCACTCTTGAATACAAAGCTTAGATACCCCCAGACTAAATGGTAAAGGCCTGCTTTTGGTTACCTGTAATAGAATAAACTTTCAAGCCTTCTTAGAAGCCACCAGCTCCTGGTCTCTTCTGTGGGAACTGGTGACCTTTTGAGGGAAGAAAAATATATCTTCTAACTTATAATCTCTTCAAATATCCTGAATACGCTGAAAAGGATACCCCCCTTCTTCCCAAAATACCTGTTTACTGGTGACTTAAATACTTCTAATGTGATGGTTCTCAGTCTTTATTGGGGTCACCCACATCTTTGAGAATTTCATGAAAGCTATGGGCCCCATCCCAGAAACATGCACTTACTCATTCTCAGATAAAAAATTTTCTGTGTGTAGCCTTTGCATATCTCCTGAAGGCTATCATCAATTTGTCTGGTGGCAAATTGAGAAAGGAGAAATGCCAGAATAAAAGGAAAGTAGAAACAGAACTAGGAATCAGAAGCCCTAAGAAGTTCTTTTTTGTTTTTTTTTATAAGAGCAGAAGATGCTTAAAATGTAAGAATTGCATAATAACAAAACTAATTCTGGGATCATAAATATAAATTAAAATACGTCTTCCCTAATATTTATAAAAGGAACCGATGGAGGAAATAGGAAAGGTTTAGAATTGAATATTTGGAAGAGGTAGGCAGACTTAGGACAGTTAAATTGTCATAAAAGAAGAATTTCACAGATCAAAGTTTTGTCCAGAACTGTCTCAGTTTATCTTCTGTTGGGTAGGTTCAAATAATAATTTTTATGTGTCTTTACTTGTAGATAATTTATGAAGCTGTTTTACTTCCTTTCCCCGATCACTCTTTATCAAATAGACTAGAATCAAAGGGTTTATTTTATATCCTATATCGTAAATTTAAGGCAGACTTCTTACCCAAGAGTTTATTCCAGTTATTTATAGAATGCAGTAATGGTAGGGTTTTTTTTTTTGAGATTTTGTTCTCTTTAATGTTTTACATGCTCATACAGATTATTTCTGGTTAATTTTCTAAACAGTTTAATAACACTATATAGTTTTCATTAAATATTGAAATTTTATAATGTAGCTTATATTAATTACTTCTGGACTTTTTATTTTACTGATTAGCTTTTTTGTGCCTAATGTTTTAATTAAATGATGTATTTTTATGCTGGCAATATTAAGAACATAGTTCTATTAAGTTATTAATGGAGTGACTGTACATACTGGTTTGCCTTGTCACACCTAAGTACTAGTGCCTCTTTTACTCTCATAAGTGTGCTGGATTGAATGATAAATTAATCATCCTGGTTATTAAAATTGCTAAAGCATTTAAAATTAAGGTAAAGCGTATTCTATCAACCTAATCTGCAATCAGGAAATAAAATATATTTTGAGGTCAAAATAAGAGTGAATTTCAACAGGTAGGGAAAGGGAAATACAGTCAGAGTAGAGAGAATGTTGTTAAAGGAAGTAGATCTGTCAGATGAATGCCACAATGCTTCTCTGTGGTAGATAGCATGTTGTTTATCTTCCTTTGAAAAGAAGAAACAATGATGGTAGTATTCAGTGTTTTAATGGGACTTTATTTTATATCTTGGCCATATATACAAACTTATATTAATACAAACACACAATTCCTTGTTCACACCTAAATGTACTTCAGTATTTTCTTTTTTAGTATATTCTTTGTTGTGAAAAATTAATGCTGGTCATGAGCCAGTAAACTGATTTGCTACCCACTAAGAAGTCGCTATCATAGATTGAAGTCACTGTCCTAACTGCCTCTTTCTCTTAGGGGTTGGTACTGACTAGAACCAATGGTAGTAGTATCTTAGAAGTCATAACTCTTCTGTGGCAACAGGTGAATTTTCTATACTCATTTTATCCAAATTTTTCTCTCTAGATCACTTTCATAAATCAAATGCTAACCTCTGGGACTTAAAGTAATTGGAGATTTCTAGTTACTCATTTAAAATTAATGCAAGAAAAATATTTTTATATTTGGGAGGGGCTTCATTTCATTATCTTCAGAACACTTTTGTGTGTGTGTGTGTGTGTGTGTGTGTGTGTGTGTGTGTGTGTGAGAGAGAGAGATGGAGTTTCACCCTCATTGCCCAGGCTGGAGTGCAATGGTGTGATCTTGGCTCACTGCAACCTCTGCCTCCCAGATTCAATTGATTCTCCTGCCTCAGCCTCATGAGTAGCTGGGATTACAGGCACACGGCACCATGCCTGGCTAATTTTGTATTTTTAGTAGGGACGGGGTTTCTCCATGTTCGTCAGGCAGATCTCGAACTCCTGACCTCAGGTGACCCGCCCACCTGGGCCTCCCAAAGTGCTGGGATTACAGGCATGAGTCACTGTGCCCAGCCCAGAACACTTTCTTGATACATTTTGGAAGTAAAGCCCAGTTGTTGCTATTCTGCAACAAATGACTTATCCATCATAATTATTTGACTTTTCTGATGAGGTCAATGCCACTAGTGCAATATATTAACATTTTTTAGAAGTCAGTGTTTTATTTTTTATACCATCTACTTTTAAGTGTAATCGTAGTAGGTTTCTTTTGTCTGTTTTCAGCTTTAGTGATATAATTGGCCACACAGGACTGTAACAAGTACTAATGAACATGTAGTACAGTGTCAGGTGCTGAATGGGTTTGTAAGCCACTAGAAAAGTCATTTTTATGTTGTGGAAAGTCCTGTGGGAGCACTTTCTGATGTGACAGAAAAAGTAGTATTGTGAAAGCTTCGCAATGTGTATTAAATTACTTGATCATTCATGAGTGCCACTGTAGTGTCTTTTAAAAATAATACGGTATTGCATGTTTGAAAAATTGCATGCTTTCATAATGGTTCATTCAGCCTGAAAGAGTGTAAGTAGAAAATTTTGATCTTATTAAGATTAAAACTCTAAACGAGTGAACCTGCTTCTACTTAAAGCAAACACCCTTGATAATTCTTCAAGACTGGACTGAGGGCGGATATGTGAAAAGTACAAGATGTGTCTCTGCTGTCAGAGAACTTAGGAAAGGATTGTTGACAGCATACATAAAACTATCAAAATTTGGAAACTGTGCAAGATAGTATACAACTAAAGGGCATATTGGCTTTAAGTGTTGTAGGTGTTCAGGTTGATTATTTTAGTCTAAGCCTCCTTTTGAGGGGAGCTGGGAATTAAGTGAGATTCCTTTTTTTTTTTTTCTGATGCCCTTACTGTTTGTCTCATTGAATTAGAGCTTGTAAAAAAGAGAGAAAGAAAATAAATAAAAGTAGTTCATGCTGGTATGTTTCTTGTCACTTTTTAAATGCCAGAGAACTACAAAACTAGCAGTCACACAAAATTGTATTCATTCAACAAAAGTTTGAGTTCTTGTACCAAGACTGTGCTCATCGCTGAGCCAGTAAAGGTACTTCCTGCACTCGAGCTTCATAAACATAATCATAACCCAGTGGGAAAAGATCAAGTATGCTGTTACAGAAAGGTTTACATGGTTTCAGCCACACTTAACTTGAAGGATGCAGTAGAGTTTTAGGAAGACAAGATGAAGTGTAGAACATTTCAGGCAGAGAAGAACATAGTGTGGACACAAGGTATGAAATTTGGACTTCAGCTGTCAGAAGTGAAACTTGGAGTTCAAGTGTGAGAAGATTTGGTTACAGATGTTTGGGAAAATTGTAGTGCCAGAAAGGTGGGGTTGGTGCTTTGAATGCTTGGTTAAAAAAAAAAAAAAAAATTAGGAAGTCATTAAAGGATGTTTTAAAAATAAGGGGGCCGGGTGTGGAGGCTCACACTTGTAATCCCAACACTTTGGGAGGCTGAGGCAGGCAGGTCACCTGAGGTCAGGAGTGTGAGACCATCTTGGCCAACATGGTGAAACCCCATCTCTACTAAAAAAAAAATACAAAAAATTAGCTGGGCGTGGTGATACGCACCTGTAATCCCAGCTATTCAGGAGGCTAATTCAGGAGGTTCACGCAGGAGGATTGCGTGAACCACGTAGCCGGAGGTTGCAGTGAGCCAAGATGGTGCCATTGCACTCCAGCCTGGGCAACAAGAGCAAAACTCCTCAAACCAAAACAAAACAAAACAAAACAAAAGCCCAGTGTGGTGGTGTGTGCCTGAGTAGCCTCAGCTACTCAGGAGACTGAGGCAGGAGAATTGCTTGAACCTGGCGGGTAGAGTTTGCAGTGAGCCAAGATTGCACCACTGCACTCCAGCCTGGGCGACAGAGTGAAACTCGGTCTCATAAATAAATATAAAAGAAAAATAGGCCGGGCACAGTGGCTCACACCTGTAATCCCAACACTTTGGGAGACCAAGGTGGGCAGATCACCTGAGGTCAGGAGTTTGAGACCAGCTTGGCCAACACGGTGAAACTCCATCTCTACTAAAAAATACAAAAAAGTGGCCAGGCGTGGTGGGTAGGCGCCTGTAATCCCAGCTACTCAGGAGGCTGAGGCAGGAGAATCGCTTAAACGCGAGAGGCAGAGGTTGCAGTGAGCTGAGATCATGCCATTGCACTCCAGCCTGGGCGACAGAGCAAGACTCCATCTCCAAAGAAGGAAGGAAGGAAGGCAGGAGGGAAGGAAGGAAGGGAGGGAGGGAGGGAGGGAGGGAGGGAGGGAGGGAGGGCAGGGAGAGAGAGAGAGAGAGAGAGAGAAGAAAAATAAGAGAATGGCATGGTCAGGCTTTTATTTTAAAAAGCTATTCATGAGACAATGAAAAGATGGGTCTTTATATTTCTTAGCTATAACTTATTTCTATAGTACTGTTCTTCATTAAGAGCATATATGTATATACATTTATCTGCACAGTAATATATCATTTATAAATGATTAGCAAGGTAGTGAATTATCTGAGTTGAGTAAATTCTCTAGGTGACTGAAGACTAGTCCTTCAACTGTTAATAACTTGATTTTTTCCTAACCAATTTGGTGGTTATTGCTCCAAAATGTTGTTCTTATTTTTGCCTTCAGTAGCTTGGATATAATTTAATCCAGTATTTTGGGTAACCCTCTACTAACTGTTTTATTATTCCAGCAAGAATTAGGCTATTTCCCCAGCATACTAAAAAATGATTGGCTGATTTTTTCACTAATTCAACATGTATTTTTTTTCACCTCCAACTGTGCTAAGTATGCAGGGATACAATGGATCTTACAGTACAGTAGAAGTACATATATGCATAACTGCAGTACAAGACAAATTGATGCCATTGGAGAGGTATGCGTGAAATACTGTGGAATTTCAGAGAAAGAGGAAGGCACTTTCAGCTAGACTAGGATCTCCCAAGGCTTTTGGAATTAGCATTTGAATGGACCCTAATGTATAGCTAACTGAAATGGAAATGGGGGTCAGGCGTGGGGAAGAGAAATGCCTGAAGGAAGGAACAAGGTGGGACAATGTGGGAAGTTTATTGGAAATACTAGGAAGTAGGAGATAAGGGGGAATTGAGTTGGATTGGTAAAGTGAGTCAGAAAGATGACATAAAATGCTAGTCTAAGATGTTGGAATTAACTTTGTAGTGGGGAACTATTTGAATACAGAATTTGTGTAATGCATTTGAAATTGCTTTTTAAATAAAGGATTTGGCGGAGAGGAGGAAAAATTGCAGAGTAGATGATTTTAAGAGTCCTGTACCAGGTCAGTGACATTAAGAATGTAAAGGAGGGGTAATAGATGTATGGGTAATATTACGGAAATAAAATAAGCAGGATATGGTAGATTAGAGATAAGAGATGGCTCAGTATTTTAAATCTGAGTGGGAGGAGGACGGTTATACCAGTACGGTTAATCAATCTGCTACCATGCTGTCTGGTAGAAAGGCAGGCTTCATTACTTCTCTTGTCATTTACTAGCAACTCTTCATCATCCAGCTATCCACTATAACAAAGTGTCATCTTAAAAGCTGGAGATCTCCAATTTTGGAAAAGAGAGCTTTATTTCTTAGAAAGCTTGAAGCCTACAGGCTTGGAAGTGTATCCTGAGACAGAGACCAAAAGCAAGCCCTTCAAAGGAGGAAGGGTGAGACAAGAAGTTATGCTGAATGGGTTGGCTAAGTATACATATTCAACAGGTTATATAGGAGGAGTTATGAATATTCATGAGGGGGTGCACACATGCTTAGTGTGCAGACTCCATGTTACATACATCTCATGTTCACTTTGAGGTGAAGACTTAACATTTAATCATAGGAAAATTAGGGTTTATATGTCAAAAGGTGAAACAGAGTTCATAGGCACCGTATGTGCAGCCTCCATGGACCAGCTAGAACCAGTTGGTGATCTCTTATCAGGAATGCTGGTCAGTTCAAAACCACAAAAACAGAGAGGAGTCCAGCTTCTGAGTTAGACGATTGGTTGATATCCGTGGTGGAGCAAGTCTTTTGAAAGGATTGGTTTCTTTTTAACTCTTAGGAAAGAAAGTTTAATGGTGGTTAGTGAGGGAGGAGACCTAATGAGACATGCTTCACCTCCTGTCCCATCATGGCTGGGAACTCAATTTTTAAGGTTTCTCTGGGGTCACCTTGGCAAGGAGGAGGGTATCCATTCAGTCTGCTGTAGAACTTAGAATTTTGTTTTTATTTCTCAAAAGTAAATAACCACACTTGTTGAATCAGTAAGTTTGTTTTTAGGAGAATATAGCCTAAGAGTTACACCATTGTAGCATAAAATACTTAAATTTTACGATGCTTGTTTTTTGCTGCTCATTGATTCCAAAAGGAGGGTGATCTATTCTGACTGACATCTTGTTTTTCATGCAAGTCTTATCTAGTTTCCTAGCATTACTGTTGGGTTTATTATTTACCAAGTTTCTGGGTTTTGCTTTTTTTTTTTTTTAATATACGTTTGGGCATTTTAAATGTATCTAATTCTATCCTCAGTTATAATGTTTGTGTTTGCTATGATTTTTTTTCTGTAAGCCTTAAATAATGAGATTCAGAAAATATCATTAGGTATAGAGTTTATTCAAGCCCAAAACTTGAGGATGGCCACCTGGGATGGCCACCTGGGAGCATAGGTTCAAGTTGCCCTGGATATACACTGTGATTAGAAGCAGTTACAAGTGGGTTTTTAAGGAAAAAAGTGGTTTCTATGTTTATTTATCAAGAATTTACGTTAAGATAACGTAAGCTATCAATTGGCCTATACATTGTTCTTTGTATCACAGATTTCAGGAACATAAGAATAATGGGTGAGGCATCAGGTCAGGAACATAATGAATGCCTAATTTAAACAATTGCCCCCCCCAATGGGGAGCATAAGAGTCATGTGACTAAAGTCCCCTACTCCAGTCTTTCTGGGCCTGGTAAATCTTGCATACTGCTCTGAGCTGTTTTCCTTCTCTCAATTCTAACTTGAATTTCTTGAATGCTATTTGTAATCTGGATTAAGATAGAAGTAACCCTTATAATAACAAGGCATGTGGTTGGCCAGAGCTAAATTTTAGTGTAATGTTTTAATTGACTTTATGGAAATAATAAAATAACACCCAGACTTTCTCTGTTGGAGGTTAGGGCAAAAAGATGGCTTATTGGTAGGTAGTTCCTCACTTATTGCAGAAGTAGAAAAAAGTAGAAAAGTAGAATTTACTTTTTTTTTTTTTGGTATGCCTAGGGTTTGAAGAATGAAGTTAATTTTTGTTATCCAAGGTTTATGTTTTTAATTGTAGCTTAGCTGGGAGTTGGCTAACACAGAAAATACCTGATCAATACCATGTTTGGTTGTAGTTTGAGTTTTGGCTGGAATGTGTAAAGCTCTTAAGAACTTTTTAAAAAGCCAAATCAGATCCATTGCGACCATGGATTTGTGACATTTAGATTTACTAATATATTGTTATGAGTCCCATCTAATTTAAGTTAAATATGATTATATCAAGGATAATATAAAGGAAATTTTAAAGTTAGGTGGTTTTCTTAGCTAATTTTATGATCAAGAACAATTTAATTATTGTTACTACATCTGAAATGACATATCAGAAATACGGAGATTTTAGAGGGCAGAGACTGTGATTATTCTGTTTGTAATTCTAAACAAAAGTGACTTAAAGCAGATTGTCATTATGTACTTTAATGTTTATTCTTATTTCAGATGTGTCTTAGAAAAGTGGTTGATGTTGATAGCTAATGCCTATTTTGCTTAATAAAACAGCATACAAGTCCAACTTACTTGAAAATAAAATTTTAAATGTTATTTTCTTACCTGTTACCACAAAGAAGTAATACGTTTGCTATCCTATCAACTCTTAACTGACCAATAAGCCACTTGTAGTTGTGATATTGTTAGCTTTTTTAGCTTTGGGCAAGCTGGTAAAACTAGCCTGCTTCTAATTTCTGTTTATAAAAATGTGTGAAGTATCATATTTATGTCTAGCTTTTCCCTTTACATAGAGAATACTTGCTCAAAATATTCTTTAGTAATCATCCCCTCTACTTTGAAATAGTGGGGGCTTCTACAAATTGTACTTTTTCTTTAACTGAATCTATTCAAGTTTAAATATAAAAGGCTACTTCCATTTCCTTTAACTCTTCCTCTGAACTATAAGGCTGTTGACTATCCTTAATATAATTTCCTACTTTGTAGGACAAACTCAAGCAACCAGTCCTTGTGGACTAATAATTTGTTAAACCACAAACCTAATTCTTAAAGCAAAGGAAATCTGCTTTCCACGTATTTTGCATTTCATCTTCTTGCAGGTAAATTATTAAAACATGCAGGATCTAGTTAACTTTGCCACTGATTGCTGTGTGATTGAGTTACTTATCTTTTTTTCAGTCATTGGGAGTGGAAACTCTAAAAATTAATGAAAGCTATTTAGGGTACTAAAAATTATTTAATTTTAGAGTGAAAATATCAAGGGAAAATGAAGATGAAAATAAATACTTTTGAGGTTACTAAATGTGTATCTTTATACTTCATTCCTGATTGTAAGGGAAACATTGCTGTTTTTAACTTTAAACTTATATACTCATCTTCGGAATAATGAAGTGGTATAGCTAGAAGCAAAGAACTGATGTAGGTAGGAGTAGGGGAGTCCTTTTCAATTTTCATACTGTGTAGAGATTGGGGATTTAACAATTTTTCTCTTAATAGCTTTTTTTTTTTGTATGGGCCAAGAGATTGAGGGGTGGAACTGAATGCAGCCTTTCTCATTTATGATAGTAGATACTCAGGTCCCAGGACTGCTATTTGCAGAGTCCAATGCAAAATGAGTATGTGGTAAACCTCGTTCAAAAATTAATAATTTCAAGGCTGCAATCCTACAGCATTAAACCGAGTGTGGGGCTCTCCCTATGTGACTGCACAAGTTGGACACCCATGAAGCTGATCTCCTAGGCACTTTGTACAGAAAGAAAGATAAACGCTGAATAAAGGAAACTCTGACTTCTCAGCAATTGGCTTTCTCTACTCCATTCCTGTTTTACACAAGCTAGCGTGTTTTTGTTTGTTTGTTTGTTTTAAAAAGGCCCTGATTCTTTTTCAGTTGAGGCCAAAGGAAAGAAAATGGTATTTGCAGTCTTTTTATATGCTTGGGGCTTATGAACCTTGAAGGATTAGTGACAGTTATAATTGAATTTATTACTAACACAGGAACAGAAAACCAGTACTGAATGTTCTCACTAATAAGTGGGAGCTAAACAACAAGAACACATGGACACAAAGAAGGGAGCAACAGACTGGGGCCTACCTTGAGGGTGGAGGGTAGGAGGAGGGAGATAATTTAAAAAACTACCTATCAGGTACTATGCTTATTGCCTGGGCGATGAAATAGTCTGTACACCAACTCCTATGACAATTTACCTATATAACAAACCTGCACATGTACCCCTGAAGTTAAAGGTTAAAAAAAAGAAATGAGTTTATTTTTCTGTCTTACACTTGTGTAACCTTTGGCATGTGTGCATCCTCCTCCCACCTCACCACTGCCACCACGACCTCCAGCACCAACTTTTTAATAGTGGTGGAATGATGGTTTACCTGTTTGTGTCATGTTTATTCCTACTGCAGTTCTGAGTGAGGTCATAGCTAATATTGTCCACCAAACTTATACAGTCCAACCGCTTAGAGAAGAAATTTTCTTCCCTCTTGTGCCTCTGTCTTTGGGTATAGATAACCCAGTTGTTTCACTTTGTCCTAGAGATACCAGCAACCAATTAGAAAAGAAACGGATTAAACATGCTTTTAAGTAATTGGGCAGGTGAGAATGATTACAAGTAAAAATACTTTGGTGGTGAATGTTAATTTAGTTATGGTGTGCTTTATCAAAGAAGTTCCAGATGTTTTTATGAACTCTCATTCTCTTGGGTCATTTATATTGTGAAGGAAAAAGAAAGTGAAACTCGTAGAAGCAATTATTGCATAAAATGGACAGAAAGGTGGAAAGAGCAAAAGATTTTAATAATGTCAAAGTCAAAACTAAATTATTAATCTTCTTTGGGTAAAACTAAATATTGGCTCAGAAAACAGACGAATTTTTATGTGTTGTGTTATCTATTTATTTGCTTTGCACCAATCTGGTTTAGTGCTTTGGCATGTTGTTGTCATGATCATTGGTCGTCGTATTCATAGCATAGCAGTGTGGTGTTCCTTTTGAGGACTCATGAGTTTATCGTATTTCTCTTTCATATTTGTATTTGACCAAGACACGTATCTTACTGGAAGATATATTCTTTTTTGTTTGTTTGTTTGTTTGCATTTTACCTCACAGCTCAATTTATTCTCTGTATAAGTGAAATATTCTCAGTAGCAATTTAGATCTTTCATAAATCAGGTAACTTGAAAGATTTTTGACAGTCTTTTGGTTGAAATTGATCACTTAAACAGTTTGCCCACTGATTAGTGATCTCAGGAAGGTTTGGATGACTGGATTTGTTTCTTTCTAAAGAAGAGCTTATACTTGAGAAGAAAATTAACACTTTCTAAAAATAAATTTTTAATATATTTAAATTATAGAAACAATGTTAGATTTAAAATACTTTGTAAAGAGAAAAGTGTGTGTGGGTTTTTTGTTTTTAAGTTCCTCGGAGTTTTTTGGTCACTAACAAGTGCAAATAAAATCCTATTACAAAAAAGGCTTTGTGTAACAAAGTTATCTATTTGGCAGATTATTCATATAAACAACTCTGTTAAAGCTTTGGCTGTTTATCACAGATATTGATGAGCTGCATTATGCTAAAACTGAATGTGTTAGTGATCTGTATTTAATGTTGTAGTGGCTCCTGGTACAGTCCAGAACAAAACTACTTTTCCCTCTAGATATAATAAAATCTCTTAAGTGAGAAAATTGGTATAACAGACATGTTTGTGTCTCATCCTTTTCATTTATTGAAATTTTGTGTGTAAATCGTCTTTTTATGTAGAGGATCCTGTATAGATGTCCCCTTTTTGTGCAGTTTTAGTATGTTAAATATTCACTTTTTAAACAGATTTTCCCAAAGGTATGGGCAGTATCGCAGGAGTGAGTTTGGATATTGGCATTAGAAAAAACTATTGTAAAATATGTTCATGTTTCACCTACTGAAAAATATAACATTTCAGGAGATAATCTAGAATTGATGAAGATATTAAAACACTGAGGCATTTAGATTTCAATTTCCAAAGATCCCAGATTTTTAATATTTTAACTTTATGGATAAGTTTCTAGGCATTCTCAGTGCATGAGATTCTGTAACCTTAACTTTGGAGCCCTGGGTTCTAGAGATGATCGATCAGTTATATGCTGACCGAGTTGTCCTGCTTTCCAAGGTCATAATACCTTCAAATACTCATTGCTACAAAAATGATGGCATTCTTATTTCAAGTTTAGATCTGATCATTCATAACACAGCCTAAACTTAAGAATTTCCACAGTCCATAAAGCATCAAAAGCCATAAAATAATTCTTTTTTTCCCTAAAGGAAAACCAAAACTATTTCTGTATTTCAGAATAAACATACCCAGTTCCATTTTAAAAATATTACAACATGTAAATTTAAATGCTTTATAACTGATAAAGTGTTCTTCTGCATATTTCCCTACCATCCTCTACCCTTCTTCCTCAATTTGTTTAACACCCCTAACATTAACATTCTGTGAACAAATTTTTAAGGGTTGTTATAATGTATTCTATTTGTATCCTACAGTAATTTATTTGCATTTTAAAAGGAGTTTGAATACAGTGTGGCAATTTTGACAACCAGCAAGCTCATCAAAGTAAGATTATACCTGTAATCTTATGAGACACCAAATGCCTGCTCTATTCTGCCTAACACAGACAAGGATCCATCTTTACAGATGGAAAGAATAGCTGACATCTAGTAGCAGTTACTCTTTGAGTTACCTCAACTCTATTTCCAGTATATGAATTACTCATAACCCACTTAAATTCAGATTGCTCACCAAAGCGATTAGGAAAGAGGTTTTTCCTACTGGTTACAAAGCATATCGTATTTCACTCTTGTAGTTGTTGTGAATAACCTAGTTTCTGTACATAAGCTGGACTGGTCAGTGATTTATATCTAGGATAATGAAGTATGTGCGACTGCAGCAACATATTTAAACAAATGATGCACAGTGTTGTACAGGAATATTACCTGTATCAAATAGGAGTAAAACATTTTCATTCTTAGGCTGTCTAAATATCAATGGTTAAATTACTGGGTTTTGCTGTATTTTTACTACAGAAGTATTTGTTGAGTTCCTACTATATGCCAGGCTCTTGACTGAGATAACTAATAAGATCCTTAAAAGATTTTTCTATTCCAGAGTTTGGTTGTTTAGTTTTGAATTACCCATTCTTTAATACCTAACTTGACTTCTAGTAGTTCTTTACTTACTAGACTCTTCTTCTAAGGAAAAACAGAAAAAGACTGTGTGTCCTAGATTTTACTTTTGAATAGACAGGTGACAGGAAGCTGACACCAGTGACTTCAATTTAGGTTTCTTGTGGTTTTGAATTTTCTATATGACATTTCTGTTAGCATTGCCATTTGACTAAGGAACTATGTTTACTGGTTTTGTAATAGTAGCATCTATTCTTTTGGAATCCGGACTTTGAACAATTCATTTCACAGAGTCATTGAATAGCCAGTTCCTTCTCTCTTACTTAGAATTTTTCCAGGGAATTTTTCACATGACAGGATAATGGAAGAAAAGCCATTTGGGTAACTCTTCTGTTACATTTGTATCCCTTCCCCCTTGGATCCCTACAGATAAATTCTTACCTTCTCTTCCTGCTAATTGACCAGCAGCACCCTGGATTGCTATCATCCCTTTGTCCAAAGAAATGGTGTAGCTGTATTCAAAGACCTATAAAATGTTATGTGCTATCTATTTCTACCTATAAAAAAAACCTTTTTTTTTTTCTTTTTAAAATCAGGTTGTTTTAGAATAAATAAAGGAAAAGTCAGGTAATGGAAAAATTTCAAGAACAGTTCACATACAATTTTGGTCTATTTTAATATAATTTTTTTTACCTTTTCAAATCACATTTTAAAATAAGCTATTGGAGAAAATGTAAAATGAAAAATATGTAAAGAATAGTTAGCATAAAACATGAGATCCAGTTGTAAACTTACATGAGATAATATGGATTTATATTTATTTTCTAGTAAAATAAAACATACGATTGCATAATTGATTATTGTATATGGAATACAAGTTAAGTTCAAAAATGAAAGTTGAGCTTTTTTTGTCCTTTCAAATGTAGGGCCACCATACGATTTTAAGAGCTATTTTTTATTATAGAATTAATGGTGAGTCACTATGAAAATTGATTTTTCATGAGCTTTAAATTACATTGTCCATATTCCCTTACTAAGTTTTCCAAGTATATAAGACCTACTTAATGGAGCAGTAATCAAATGCAAACTTAATTTAATGATCTCAAATAAAAGGTTCTATTTTTCGGGAAATAAGTAAGATTTAACCAGATGTTAAAATTATGTATGATTATAAGAGTAAACATTGCCATTATTGTAATAATTGACCAGTTTAGTAGTTTCAAATTAGTTACATTTTCTCAGTTCTAGTTTGGCGTGGTAAAACATTATTTGAAAAGGCAGTACAGGAAGAATACAGATAGTATTCTTCAGTACAGATAATACTGCTGTACAGTACAGATAATATTACTGCTATTACAGAATCAGCAAGTTGAATGCATGCTTCAGGGAAAAGGGAAATGAATGCAGACTTTTTCTAACTGATTTAGATGGTCTGTCTGACCTCTCTAGAAAAATATGTGTGTATGTATATTTTGAAATATGTAAGAAATGTTAAGTCTTTCTCTTCCTCTTTTTAGCCTTAGATTGTAAGCAAAAGAAATCAAGGTCAAGATCTGGAAGCAAGAAGAAAATGCTAACATTACCTCACGGTGCTGACGAGGTTTACATTCTCCGATGCAGGTATATGCCTCTATTGCCAAATCTGAACAGTTTCTTCATACTTTGCTTTGAAACATATTAGCTATTTCATTTGGGATCTTTAATTTGTGGTAGAATGTGCATTCTCAACAATCAAGTTATAAATGAACTTTTGGAGATAGGCTTAAAATCTTAATTCAGCTAACAATATCCTGTACTTCAACAACTAATGAATCAAGTTTTTTACATTAGCTAATAGTAATGTAAATCTATTATACTGTGACTTATTTAAGTAGCTTGGCCAGGTGTGGTGGCTCATGCCTGTAATTCCAGCACTTCGGGTGGCCAAGATGGGTGGATCACTTGAGACCAGGAGTTCAAGACCAGCCTGGCCAACATGAGGAAAACTCATGTCTACTAAAAATACCATAATTAGCCAGGCATTGTGGTGGGTGCCTGTAATCCCAGCCACTCAGGAGGCTGAGGCAGGAGAATCACTTGAGCCCAGGAGGCGGAGGTTGCAGTGGGCTGAGATTGTGCCACTGCACCCCAGCCTGAGCAACAGAGGAAGACTATGTCTCAGAAAAAGTAAAAAAGAATAAAAAAGTAGCTTCCCTTGTGTTTATCTGGTCTGTATGGTTTAACTTTGTTTGGTTTGATGTTTTGCTGTCTTGAGTTCTCGCTTATTGGGAACACATTTTTCTCTCCCCTCATAGTTACGCCTTCTTCTGTACTCACACTCACAACACACATGAACAAACACAGACACAATGCAATTTAAGGAATGCTAAATTGGGGAAGGGTCTTTTCTAAAGAATGACATATTTTGAAGTAATTGTTGTTTCAAGTGAATTAAGATGTGCAGATGTTAATTTTAACCTAATAATAATGCTCCCACCTATACAAAGATTACTGGAGTTTATTATAGCTGTTAATAAACATACGAATTGGGAGTTTTGATGTTTTATTAAATTATTTGACTTTATTTAGAAACTTTATCAAGTGTTGTCTTTAAAATACAGTAAAGTTTATTCCTTATGTTTTAGGATTTTATGTGAATTGGTTTTAAAGAAGGAGAATTGGTCATGTTAAGAGAACTGTTATCTTTCTGTAGGTTTTGTGGCCTAGTCTTTCGAGGACCCTTGTCTGTTCAGGAAGACTGGATTAAGCACTTACAACGACATATTGTAAACGCTAATCTTCCACGGACTGGAGCTGGCATGGTGGAAGTCACGTCACTACTTAAAAAGCCTGCCTCCATTACAGAAACTTCATTTTCTCTACTAATGGCCGAAGCAGCTTCATAGAACCAGGAAACCTTTTGAATAGCCAATTTGAATTGGATGTAAATTTGAAATTCTTTTTTTTTTAAGCCACATTAAATTATCTGTTTATAAATACTAAAGCAGGAAAATGGGGGAAAGTGAATTACAATGACATCAGAGCAAATCGAATACTTAAAACAGTAAGTAGTCTATATATTTTATATAGGGTGGAAGATGTGTTTTTAAGGTTTATGAAGTTTTATTGGTTAACTGTGTTCACTCAATAAAAAAGCAGTACATGTAAGCAGCCATTAATAAACTGTTGCACATGGGTACTTATAGACAGACTTATTGGACAATTATGTTTTTTGCAGTGTTACCAGAATCAAGGCTCTGTTTATTCCCCACAAGACTTGCATAGAAAAATAAGATATTATATTTTGTTTGTATGTATTTAGTGTTTTGTATAATACCAAGAACCGCTGACTAAATTTACTTAAATTAGGGCATTAAATATCATGTACTTCATAGTTTGAGACTGTTCACTCAAATAGGGCAGAGTACTATTCTATCTAGATGTGTAAGTGTTTTTTTTAAAATCACATGGAACGGTTTTTTTTATACTAAAAAGTGGAGGGAGATTTGTTTAAACAAGTATTTCTAAAAGAAATATGTACATAGTTCTGGAAATTATTTGTGGTAAGGAAATATTCTTTACTCCAGTTGCATTTCTCAGACAATAAAGTGGTGCATCCATGCTACCTCCTACTTTGTCAACAAAGATACTATTTACCCTTTACATTTTTGTATCATAATAGATTTTAAAAATCTAATGTTCTTTATTGCAAGACATTCTTTTGTTAACAGGTTTCTTTTTAATGTTTTACCTAAAATTGGACATGCTTACAAGACAAGTTTGCCTCTTACTTTATTTAACATTGTAGAAATGTAATTAATAAACAATGCTCACTACACAGTTTAGAATAGACGTTCTCATTTATATTATCTTCCAAATTTGATCAGTTAGCAAAACTTAATACACCAATTAAAATATTTCTACATATGATGAGAATGTTTACAATTTAAATTTTAGAACTTGTTTTGGATGTGATTATATGTACGAAAATTGTGTAACACTATGCTCATGCTAAGAACCGACATAACAGAATTACTGAAATAAATGTGCTGTGAGGAATGGAAAATATGGTGCAGGTGTCTTGGTCATGATAAATTGTGATTCTTTTTAAAATTTTTTTCCAAAAACAAATTTGTTCTTTTAATCTGAAATCAGATTCCTTTACAAACAACAAGTTTTTGTATGCAAGCACCATTTTATTTCATGTAGTATGGCTGATACTATAGTTGAACCAAGGATATGCATTGATTCTTTGCTTCGTATGTAAATAAAGTTAAAAACAGTTAAAATAAGGAGTATTTTGGTAGAGTATATACATACCTCACTGCCAGTGAAATTGCTTTCCTATGGTATATCTCCTTACCAGAAAAAGCTCTAAATAAAAAAAAGGTTTAAAGAAAATTAAAATGTGAATGAAACATTTCTTATTTTTATCATTGGTGGAAATAGTTCACTTCAGGTTGTGTTTCATTGGATTTAAATTGTTTATACTTACCAGGTTACTTGGTTCATAGAGTATAGTTTTTTTCTGGAATCACCTCATTGGTCGATAAAATGTATGTGAGAAAGATCATTTTTCCCCCTTTCATGATTAATCAAACCTCTAAATTTAGAACCATCTTATATGCAAAATTAGAAGGTTGGACTAGATGGATCATTCCCAAACAAGGATCTCCTGATCCTTAGGTTAATAGATAAAAGTACTTGTAAGTTATTTTCAATTTTGCAAAAGACCCGATAAAAACTATGTATTTTTCTATAGTGACAAAACTAAAACATCACATTTCTTTACTTTTGACTGAAAATATATCAAGTCTGTATATATTGGTTATCTCTTACTGAACAAGTTTCATTGATAGCTATATAAAGTCTTTGAACATATATTTTTAAATTGGAAGACGTACTACATAGCAAGTGGAATCCAGAAGTTAAAAAAAAAAAAAAAAATTCATAGCAGGATTCTTGTGGGAAGGCTAGTAATCACTAGAGCCCCTTTCCACTCTAATTCTTTTTTTTTTTTTTAAAGACAGGGTTTTACTCTGCCACCCAGGCTGGAGTACAATGGTATGACCATGTCTCACTGCAGACTCAACCTCTCAGGACTCAAGTGATCCTCCCACTTCAGCCTCCCTAGTAGCTGAAATTAAAAGCACACGTCATCACTCTCAGCTAGTTTTTGTATTTTTTGTAGAGACAGAGTTTTGCCATGTTTCCCAAACTGTGCTTGAACTCCTGGGCTCAAGAGATCCTTCCGCCTCAGCCTCCCACAGTGTTGAGATAACAGGCATGAGCCACCACACCTGACCCGCTAATTCTTACACTTCTGTGATTTTGTCTTATTAGGCCAAATATCAACATGTGTGAATACAAGGAGACGAATTCGTTTGACCGGAAGTTTCGGAATCAAAACTACATTTAATTTTAAAATATGTTGAACTATATGTAAACAATTATTTCTCCTTCTAGATATATAAAGAATTCAGTCATCAGAATAAAGTATTTCACGTCAGAAACAGTAGAGTGACTCCTGAAAAGTAAATTAAGCAA
Organism: Rhinopithecus roxellana; assembly: GCF_007565055.1. Taxonomy (NCBI): domain Eukaryota; kingdom Metazoa; phylum Chordata; class Mammalia; order Primates; family Cercopithecidae; genus Rhinopithecus; species Rhinopithecus roxellana. The sequence continues at coordinate 72,989,816 of NC_044560.1, read as the reverse complement.
AGAGCATTTTTCATAGTGAAGATATTAGGGTTACAAAATTTAAAGAATTCTTTAGGAAGCATTCAAAATTCATCTTTTATTTGGCAACTAGAAAGTTAGTATATTTTCATTTGGTTCCCACTAGAGAAAAGTATGAAATATTGTTTCAAGTTACATGATAGATTTTTATGTCAGCATATGACCTGATTTATCCTTCAGTATTGACTAATTTTCTTTTAATTATTTTTCCATTGCCTGAGATATGTGAGCTTCTAATGCTAAATTAGGGCTTTAAAAAATTCCAGTCGGGGCCGGGCGCGGTGACTCACGCCTGTAATCCCAGCACTTTGGGAGGCCGAGGTGGGCGGACCACAAGGTTAGGAGATCGAGACCATCCTGGCTAACACAGTGAAACCCTGTCTCTACTAAAAATACAAAAAAATTAGTCGGGCATGGCGGCGGACTCCTGTAGTCCCAGCTGCTGGGGAGGCTGAGGCAGGAGAATGGGGTGAACCGGGAGGCGGAGCTTGCAGTGAGCCGAGATCGCGCTCACTGGGTGACAGAGCAAGACTCCGTCTCAACAACAACAACAACAAATTACAGGCTAAGGCCGGGCGCGGTGGCTCAAGCCTGTAATCCCAGCACTTTGGGAGGCCGAGACGGGCGGATCACGAGGTCAGGAGATCGAGACCATCCTGGCTAACACGGTGAAACCCCATCTCTACTAAAAACTACAAAAAACTAGCCGGGCGACGTGGCGGCACCTGTAGTCCCAGCTACCCGGGAGGCTGAGACAGGAGAATGGCGTGAACCCGGGAGGCGGAGCTTGCAGTGAGCTGAGATCCGGCCACAGCACTCCAGCATGGGTGACAGAGCGAGACTCTGTCTCAAAAAAAAAAAAAAAAAAAAAAAACAAATTACAGGCTGAAGTGTTGATTTATTTAGTGGCTTCAGGACAAAAAAGTTAACTTCTATGTATTGTTTTCCACTATACTTATTTCTAGTATATTAGAACTGTGGCATAACTCATATCTGTATTTTAAATTTTACTTATTTAATTATAGGTTGGGGAGATAATGGCTTCTCAGTAATTTACTAGACAAACTTTTTAAAAGGACATACTCTTAACTTTTCAAGGACTGCGCAATTAGAACACGGAGTCCAAAGGATCACTCTGGGTTTTTCCTAAGAAAATGTAATAGACCAGGCACAGTAGCTCAGGCCTGTAATCCCAGCACTTTTGGAGGCCAAGGTAGAAGGATCACATGAACCCAGGAGTTCAAAATCAGCCTCTGCAACATAGCAAGACCCTATCTCTATGAAAGAATTTTTTTTTTTTTTTTTTTTTTTTTTTTTTTTAAAGACATAGTGGTGTGCACCAGTAGTCCCAGCTACTCAAGAGGCTGAGGTGGGAGGATTGCTTGAGCCCCCGGAGTTCAAGGTGAACACAGTGAGCTATGACCATGTCACTGCCCTCCATACTGGGGCAACAGAGTGAGACCTGGTCTCCTTAAAAAAAAAAAATGTAATCTATGCCCATTTAAAAAATATTAGAAAAACAAAAAAAGTGGGGAAATCACCTGTGATAGTATCACTCAGATACCTACTTTTAAATAGCTTGATATATTTATGTCTCTTATCTATCTCACTGTTTCAATATAATTATGATCAGAATGTATTATAACATATCTTGTTTTACCATTAATTTTAAATTGGGGTGCTGCGTTGTATAGACTAACGTTTGAATACCACGTAATTTATGTTAACCCTTGAATGTGACGGAAGCCAGTCCTCATCTGTGATATTTCAAATGACAGACTAGAATCACCTTTCATCCCCACTGCAGAAGATAGCTATCATATTTATTTCAACAATGGGAACTTGTTTTCTTATTTTGAGGGCCAACCACATTTAATTATAGATCTTTCATCAGTAGCCCATACCTTTACTACAACTTTGGTTTTTCTTATCACAAATTGTTGAATGAATACCTTTAATAGTTTAGGCAAACAACAACTGTAATAATAAAATTTACAGAATTGATTCCTCATACTGCATGGTTCTTAGATTAGGCCAAAAGTCAAGGTAAACAAAGAGTGCATATAATCTAATAAATTATTGATCTATTGTTAAAATTTTAGATAAGAAGAAGAAAAAAATACTTATGATTCCCCACATTAAAAATTCATCATATGCCCCTCTAGTCTTGTTTTTCTGTTTGTAGACTTTTTCCTTTAAAATAAATAAATAAATAAGAATTTGCTATGCAGAAATTGACCCTTTATTCTTTTAGCAGTAGATTCATGAGCATTTTCATGCCACTAAATATTCATCTTAAATATACTTAAATTTTTCACAGTTTTCCATTATCCTATACATTATTTACTCCTCCATTATTGCTCTTTTTATATTGTCTCCAGGGTTGGGCATCATAAAGAATGCCTTTGTCAGCCCGGCATGGTGGCTCACACCTGTAATCCCAGCGCTTTGGGAGGTGAGGTGGGTGGATCACCTGAGGTCAGGAGTTCAAGACCAGCCTGACCAACATGGTGAAACCCTGTCTCTACTAAAAATACAAAAATTAACTGGGTGTGGTGGTGGACACCTGTAATCCCAGCTTCTCAGGAGGCTGAGGCGGGAGAATCACTTGAACCCGGAAGATGGAGGTTGCAGTGAGCTGAGATCGTGCCATTGCACTCTAGTCTGGGCAATGGCGCAAGACTCAGTCTCAGAAAATAAATAAATAAATAAATAATGCTTTTGATGATCATTTTTGCTGTAAATTCTACACATCCAAAATTATTTCCTTAGAATAAATTTCTAGTAGTAGAGTTAATCAAGAGTTGAATATTCCTCAGACAGTTGAGGCTTTATGTATACATTTCCCAATTGTTCAGAAAGGTTATATAACTTATTCTCCTAAATTCAGTATATGAGACTGGTTTCAGTTCCTCTCATCCTTGCCAGTATATTCTTCTAAACAAAACAAAACTTTGCTTATTTAGTATGTAAAAAGTAGTATTGTGTTCATTTTTAAGTGGTAAATGAAAAAAAAATGTCAACTTTTGTTCTTAAAGACATTACCTTTCTGATTTCAAATGAATATGATTATAGTATAATACATACAATTATATTTTGCTGGATAATATGTCTAAAATAACTTAAGCTCTGATTTCACAATTGGCCACCAGGATAATCGAGAGTTTTAAGTGTCCTTAACCTGTAGTCTTTTTCAAGAGATCTTTGACTATTGAATTGTATGGTGTGTCTATATACACTTTTCTGGAGCTCCATAGCACTTAATTGCTCTGTGACCCCCCACCTCCCCCCAAAAAGGTAAACAGTAACTTCTTTGAAAGTAGCGTGTGTCACCATATCAACTGTCAAGTGGTTTGTGTTTTTGAATATAATCCTAGACAAATTTTAATTAAAATTAACCCTCAAAATCTTCCATCATGTAAATTGGTGTTGTGTGGGAATTTAAAAAAAAAAAATCTTCTGGCATAGGTATTTTTGTTTGCTTTTATATAATGTGAAAAATAGATAGCATTACATGTGAATTGTTTTGTGTCTTCTGAACAAGTTGGTAGTGAAATATTATTTAGAAGTTTGCTCTAAAAAGATGATTTCTTAAGGATATAAATCCAGAGATTTAGTTCTTTGTTAAGTTTCTGAGGTCAAACTCGTGGGTTGTTTTTTTGTTTGTTTTTTTCTATTGATGAGTTTAGCAAATTTCAGCAAATACTTTGAAGGAGCTTTTAGATAATGTGTAGTCAAATTTACAACCTTAGTAGAATTTTTAAAACAGTTAAAGGCCGGGCGCGGTGGCTCAAGCCTGTAGTCCCAGCACTTTGGGAGGCCGAGACGGGCGGATCACAAGGTCAGGAGATCGAGACCATCCTGGCTAACACGGTGAAACCCTTTCTCTACTAAAAATGCAAAAAAATTAGCCGGGCGTGGCGGCGAGCGCTTGTAGTCCCAGCTGCTTGGGAGGCTGAGGCAGGAGAATGGTGTAAACCCGGGAGGCGGAGCTTGCAGTGAGCCGGGATCGCGCCACTGCACTCCAGCCTGGGCGACTGAGCGAGACTCCGTCTCAAAAAACAAAAACATTTAAAAAAGCATTTCTAAATTCAGTATATTCAGTTACTATTTCAAGAACCTCCGTTCCCTGATTTAGAATCTTTTCAAGTATATTAATATCTTTTATAAATAGAACAAATTAGTCTTAATGTGTAGAACGTTGAATTATCTTGGCTATTTCAGTGCCTCAGATAACTTAATAAGATTTCTACTTTAAAATGATTAGTATAAGTCCATGTTGATTACTCATTTACACATTTTTAGATTTGATTTAGAAGGCTGAACTGTTAGGCTAATAGACCAGATAATTCTTAAATATTATAAATACTCAAAATGTTTAAAGTATGAACAAATTGCCACTTACCAAATTGGCTTTATTGTGAGATAAAGTACGTAAATATGTTACTCTGATATGTAAAGAAATAACCTTAATTACCCTAAAGACAAGATGTAGAACATTGCCAGCATCCCCAATTAAATTATCTTTCTCTGTTTACCATTATTCTGACTTTTCTAATAATCATTTGTTTATCATTCTTAATAGTTTGACCTCTTAGAAAGCATGCAGTCTGCTTTGTCCTGTTTTTGTATTTCATAGAAATGGAATTACACTCTGTGTCCTCTTTTGTGACCTGTTGCTTTTGCTTAATACTGTCATTGAAGTTCATCTCTGTTTTTGTTAGTAACTATAGTTTATTCATTTTCATTGTTGTATATTATTATATAGATATGCCACATTTAATTATCCATTTTGGTTCTTGATAGACATTTGGGTTGTTTCCAGCTTATGACTTTTAAAAGCAATGGAGCTATGAACACTTTTGTTATGTCTCATGATGAACATCTGTAGGTTTCTCTTAAGGTGCATGCCAAGGAGTGGGATTTTTTAGTCATAGACTATATAGTTTCTGCTTCTTAGATAAAGCCAAACTTTTCTAAAAAATGATTGTACATGTTTTTACTCCCAGAAGTGTGTCAGGGTTCTTGTTCCTCTGTATCCTCACTAATACTGTCAGACTTAAATTTTTACTCGATAGTGCATATAAATATTTCATTGTGAACTTAATTTACATTTCCCTGATTACTATAAGGCTGATTATCCTTTCTTATGTTTATTGGCCATGTGTGTTTCTCTTTTGAAAAATGCCTTTACTAATCACCCATTTTTTTCTGTTGGAGTGTCTGTCTTTTTCCACATTGACTCTTAGGAATTCCATTAATCCTTAGGTTGTATGTGTTGCAGATATCCTCTACTTTGTGGCTGTACTTTTCACTTGCTTTATGGTGACTTCCAATGAATCCTTTTAAATTTTTTAGTCATTTTATGGCACATATTCTTGGCTTTTGTTTGTCTGATGATGCCTTTATTTGGTTAATTTTTTTTCCCCACTGTTTAGGGTTTATTTGATGTTTTAGTTAGTATTGATACTCACTTAGTTCTAGAATGATATTTTTACTGGGTATGGAATTCTATATTGGTAGTTATTTTTTCCTCACGTATTGAGGCTATTCTATCATTTTCTGCCTTGTTCTTGCAAGTTCAGTTGTTACTCATCTTAAAATAATCTGTTCTGTATTTTCTGGGTGATTTTTAGATACTTATATTTATCTCGAGTTTTTAAAGTTTTCCTCTAATGTGTCTGTGGAAATTTTTTGTTGTCCAGTTTGAGATCTCTGCTGGGATTCTGGAAATTTCCTGGCTGTTATCTATCAGCTGTTTTTTTCTGCCCCATTTTCTCTCTCTTGTTCTTTTGGGATTCTCTGTGTTAAATCCTTCTCACTGTGCTTTCTAGGTTTTTTGTCTTCTGTTTTCTTTCTCTTTGTCTCTCTGTGCTACATTCTAGTTTCTTTCCCTGATTTTCTCAGTGACTGTTACTTTAGTTATACTATTATTCAGATCTAGAATTTCCATTGGCTTTTCAGATACACTTTTTATTGTTTTTAGTACCCTAGCTTGGCTTTTGTTTCTTAGAATATGACCCAGATAGTTATTTTTATATTCTGTATTTGATAGTTCTGGGACTCTGAAATAATTGTGGGTCAGACTCTGTTAGTAGTTCCTTTTTTCTGCTTGTTCATGGCGTCTTGTTTTCTTATATGCCCATATGTTTGACTATATGGTGGGCATTGTATTTGAAATCTATTATAGAACCATTTTCAGGCCTAGGACAGTATCTTCTCCCATAGGATTTTCATTTAATTCTGCCAGGTGTCTAGGGGTGCTACTAGTTCAGAACACCTTAATCCAAGTTCACGTCTTGCATTTACCTGGCCTACTCAGATGACCTAAAGTCAGGCTATAAGAGCTATCTCATGGGAAGTCTGGTTTTACAACTGGTTCATCTTTTGCCCGGTGGGTATAGTTTTGTTCTTCTAGCCCCATGAGGCCATTGAAAGTGCAATTTAGTTTTATAGCTATTTATTGAGATCGGACATTCCCCCCTGGGCGAAACTAAAAGATACCCCTACTGCATGGCCTCACTGGGATTTCTTGTCTTCTTTACGATTTTTTTTTTTTCTGTGAACTCTGTGGAGAAGTGTCTTTTGGATTTTTGGCTCAGTAATCCTTCACTGTCGTGTTAGTTCTTTGATGCCTGTATGAAGGTTTTGTTTTTATTAATCCAACATTTTAATAAATCATTATAAATTTTCTGAGATTGGGGATTTTGAATGTTTTGTTCACTTCTAGTGTAGATGAGTACTGGTATATAGCATGCATCCAGTATTTACCGAATGAATGAGGTTTTTTTGGTTGGTTTTTTGTTTTTTTGAGACTGAATCTTGCTCTGTCGCTTAGGCTAGAGTGCAGTGGCACGATCTTGGCTCACTGCAACTTCTGCCTCCTGGGTTCAAGCGAGTCTTGTGACTCAGCCTCCTGAGTAGCTGGGATTACAGGCGCCCACCACCATACCCAGCTAATTTTTGTATTTTTAGTAGAGACAGGGTTTCACCATATCGGCCAAGTTGGTTTCAAACTCCTGATCTCAAGTGATCTACCCGCTTCGACCTCCCAAAGTGCTCAGAATACAGACATGAGCCACTGCGCCCAGCCTGTGAATTAGCTATTTTAAAGCACTGCGTTTTTCTCTTCCACATATATTTTAGAATTTGTTTGTCAAATTTGGGAACATCCTGAGATTTGGCTTAGAAGTACACTGTAATTTGTGGAAAATGGGATAATATGTCTTCCCTCTTAGGAACATGATATGTTTTTCCATTTATCTTTGTCTTTTATGTCCTATGGGAAAGTCCTATAGTTTTCTTTATAGAGAACCGCACATTTCTTTTAAAATTTATTTTTATGTATCTTAGTTTTTGTTTTTATTGCCAAAGAGGGGTTTTATACCAGAATTTTCTAATTCATTATTGATACAAAGGAATTCATTCAATCTCATGCTGAACTCATATTCTAATATTTTTTCAGTCAGTTCTCTTGAAATTTCTAAGTAGCCAATATTCTCAAAAATATGACATTTATCTCTTGCCTTCCAATTTTATTCTTGTTCTTTTTCTTGTGTTCTTATACTACAAAGGATCCCCAGTACAATATTAGCAATATATTAGCAGGTATTTCTCTCTTGCTTCAGATTATAACAAGGATACTGCTGTCATTATTGAATGTAATTTTGCTTAAAGTTTCTTGTAGACAGTTTGTTGAGTTGAAAAGAGTTTATTTCTTGTTGGATAAGAGTTTTTGCATGTTTTTGTTTTAACTAACAAAGGAAACATCGATTTTAGTAAGGATTAACTGTTGCTGCGATTGCCATGTGATTTTTTTCTTCTTTAATTGATTGATACTAATAAAATACGTTAATAGGCTTTTAAACATTAGGTCATCCTTAAATGCCTTTTTGTAGTCATGATGTGTTGGTTAATACTGTACAATTGATTTGTTTCTGCAGGTTCAGTATCCCTAATCTGAAAATCCAAAATGCTCCAAAATCCTTGAGTCATTCCCTTGAGTGTTGACATGATGGCACAAATGGAAAATTCCACACCGGACCTCATGTGACAAGTCACAGTTAAAACAGTCAAAACTTTGTTTCATGCACAAAATTTAAAATACTGTATAAAATTACCATCAGACTGTGTATAAGGTGTATATGAAACAAATGAATGTTGTGTTTATACTTGGATCACATCCCCAATATATTATGTAAATAATATAAGGATTTTGTATATAACCTAATAATTTCTTTGGGTTTTGAAATATTTGCATATCTAATATAGAATATTTGCATATATCGAATATATGCAAAATATTTCAAAACCTAAAGAAATCCAAAATCTGAAACACTTCTGTTCTTAAGCATTTCAGATAAGGGATACTCAATCCGTATTTCATTGAGGAATTTTTTTCATATATGTTTATTAGTAATATTGGCCTGTATCTATCTTCTGCTTTACTTGTCTGGAATCTAAGTTGGACTAGCCTAAGAAAATGAGTTAGGAAATTTAAATTTGTCTATGCTTTGACAGGGTTTTCGTATCATGGACAATATTGTTTTCTTAAAGATTTGATGGTACTCATCCATAAACTCATCTGAGTCTGTCACCTTTTGAGAGATCAGTATTTTGGATAAGTTTACTATGTCTTCTATAATTATAGGTTGTTAGTGTGCTTTTCTTCTTTTTGAGTCAATTTTGGTTATACTTTCCTAGAAGAGTATCCATCTGTTCTAGATTTTCCAAAATTTTGGAATAACTTCTAGATAATATCCTCTTAAAAGTTTTTTAATTTCTGTATCTGTCATTTCCTCGTTTACTGATGTTTTCTTCTCTTTTTCCTTAATTAAACTTACTGAAGGTTTTTTCTGGGGTGTTTAAGTCTTTACAAGAACTTACTCTTGGTATTTTATTTATTAACTCTTCTACCTTCCAAAACCTACATTTTATTTCCCACCTTTCTGGTTTTCTAGTAATTACATGTAAGGCTACATGTTTTTCTATCCATATCAATTTGATATCCCACAGGTGTAGATATACTAGAGCTATTGTTGTTTACATTTTACATTATATTTCAACTTTGATTTACTTTTTAACCAATTTCTACCTTTTAGGAATTTGTTGAAATTTTTTCTGTGGTCTAAGATCTATAATTACTTGTTGGTAGTGTTTCATGTGTTTGAAAATAATGTATAATCTCTTTTTTTGGTATAGAATTTTTTATATACATGATATATAGTTTATTTTAAAATATAATTTATATATATAGTCTGGATTTAAATGATGCTGTTTTAATTATATTTTCTTTCTTTTCTTTTTTTCTTTTTTTTTTTTAAATTTGAGATGGAGTCTCGCTCTGTTGCCCAGGCTGGAGTGCAGTGTCACAGTCTTGGCTCACTGCAACCTTCGCCGCCTGGGTTCAAGCAATTCTCCTGCCTCAGCCTCCCAAGTACCTGGGATTACAGGTGCCCACCACTGTGTGTGGCTAATTTTTGTATTTTTTAGTAGAGATGGAGTTTTGCAAAGCTGGCTGGCAAAGCTGGTCTTGAACTCCTGACCTCAGGTAATCCACCCACCTCGGCCTCCCCTAGGATTACAGGCGCGAGCCACCGTGTCCGGCCTGCTTTCTATTTTCTACATAATTTGTCAGATTCTGTGAAAGATAGTTTAGGGTCTCAGTGTGATTGTTATTGTATCGTTTCTCCTAAATCTCAGTTTATTTTTACCCATTGTTTTTAAGTATATAGAGGTTGTTGCTGTTATATCTACTTGGTAGATTGTTCAGTTTTTCAAATACCAAAAAAAAAGGAGTATCATTTTTTCTTCTTTCCTAATGTCAGTTTATTTTGGATGTAGAGCTAGATTTTCTTACTATTTCACCCAAGTTAAGATGAGTAGGTAAATATAACCATTCATATTTTTGTGCATATGTTTACACTTATTCTTATCACACTATGTTTTCTATGTATTGTGCTTTCTTAATGATTCCTTTTTCAACTTCTATTGGATTGATTGAGGAGGTTTTGGTTAATTTTTATGCATATATTTGTATAGAATAATACAGGACAGAAATACTCTGTAAAAAAGAAAGAGAAAAGGTATTCTCTTTCCTTAGATAATACATGTAGTTTTCTAGATTTTTTTAAATTGTTTTTAATCCATTTGGAATTTGCTTTTACAGTATTGTGTGGGAGTCCATTTCTTATACCAAAAAATGGATATCAACACCACTTATTAAACAGTTTTTCTTTGTCTAACAGAATTGAACAACTTTGTCACATACCAAATTCTTGTGTAACCTAGGATCTGCATCTGGAATCTCTATTCTGTTAAACTGTTCTTTTTGTCTTTTTCTTAATACCATATTTATTTGATTGCAGAGTTAATACTATATTCTAATAATGGCAGAACAAGTTCCCTGTCCTTCTTTAGAATATACTTACCTCGGCCGGGCGCGGTGGCTCAAGCCTGTAATCCCAGCACTTTGGGAGGCCGAGACGGGCGGATCATGAGGTCAGGAGATCGAGACCATCCTGGCTAATACGGTGAAACCCCGTCTCTACTAAAAAATACAAAAAACTAGCCGGGCGACGAGGCGGGCGCCTGTAGTCCCAGCTACTCGGGAGGCTGAGACAGGAGAATGGCGTGAACCCGGGAGGCGGAGCTTGCAGTGAGCTGAGAGCCGGCCACTGCACTCCAGCCTGGGCGGCAGAGCAAGACTCCGTCTCAAAAAAAAAAAAAAAAAAAAAAAAGAATATACTTACCTCCTTCACTGCTGTCACAGTGAGATCTTCAGAATGATTTTACTACCCTTCTAAATTTTGAGTCCTTATTGTCATAATCCTAAGTAATATATCCCTTCCCAATTAAATTTAAATTTACATGAGTAACCAGTGTTTCCTTTTCTCTAATTCCATCTTGAGGCCTCTTTTCTAGTTACTCTTCTTTTGCCCTGAAAGATGAATAATTAATTGACCAGGTAAAAGATCACTGGAGGCAGTCCATTCTCTCCAGGTGGATAGATGCTTTTTGTCTCAGGGTGGATAGACTGGCTATTTCATTGCCGGTCTAACCTCTTTCCTTGTAAGTAACTTCTTTCTGCCTGGATGTTTATAAGATCTTCTCTGTTTAGAGTTCAGGAACTTTACCAAGCATGTCTAAATGTACAGCTTGGGACTTACTGAGTAGATTTCAGTCTTTCTCTAACTCAGGTAAAATTTTCTACTATTACCTGCCGAAAATTTTATTTTTTTCATTTATTCCTTTGTCTCCTTCTAGAACTCCCATTGTATGTTAGATTTCTTTGATCTATTATTTAAATCTTTTCCCCTCACGGTTTCCATTTACATGTGTTTGCTTTGTACTTTGAGATATTTCTTGTGCTTAGTGACCATCCTCCTTTTAAAACTGTCATTTAAATTTTTTTGTTTTTTTTTAAGAGACAAGGTTTCGGTCTGTCACCCAGGCTGCAGTGCAGTGGCAGGATCATAGCTCACTGCAGCCTTGAACTCCTGGGCCCAAGTGAACCTCCCACCTCTGCCTCCCAAGTAGCTGGACTCAAGCCACCATGCGTAGCTCTCATTTTAAAATCTTTTTTTTTTTTTTTTTTTGAGACGGAGTCTCGCTCTGTTGCCCAGGCTGGAGTGCAGTGGCGCGATCTCGGCTCACTGCAAGCTCCGCCTCCCGGGTTCACGCCATTCTCCTGCCTCAGCCTCCCCAGTAGCTGGGACTACAGGCGCCCGCCACCGCGCCCGGCTAATTTTTTGTATTTTTAGTAGAGACAGGGTTTCACTGTGGTCTCGATCTCCTGACCTTGTGATCCGCCCACCTCGGCCTCCAAAGTGCTGGGATTACAGGCGTGAGCCACCGCGCCCAGCTAAAAATCTATTTAAAAAATAATGTTACTAAACTTTTGGAAGTTGTGTGTGTATGTGTATGTGCTGCACGTGAATCACCTTAAATGCTCTTATTTTTATTCATGTTTTCATCTTTCTTCTCTAGCATTTCTGTTTTACTAAAGGTGTATTCTGATTACTCTGTTCATTTTCCTTTCATTGCTGGGACTCTTTAAATGGGTTGTTTTTCTTTTTCAGCTCATTGAGTTCTGGTATGTTTGTTGTGGTGTCCTACATGTTAGTAATCTTCCAAGCAGTAGATAGTGAAGCGGCAGTTCCTGTTGAAGTACCTGAAGGATGTGTCTGGTCCACTATCACCCTGAGCTCTCTGGGAGATAATCTCTGGGTCTCAAGATAGAGGGGACTCAGTCCACTTATTCTTTCAAAAACAGATAGTACACTTACTTGTGGGCCAGAATTGACCTTCTTCCCTGGAGCCTACATATTCCTGATACTCAGTCTCTCCTGAGGTACACCTTCTGGTCCTCCACACTGAGCGTCCAACACTTGGAGAATAAAGTTGCATATTGGTTCTCTTTTCTCTAATAGGACCCCAACAGTGCCCCAAGCCTCATACACATCTACACCAGCTACTACAAGTCCCAGTCACCATCTGGCTTAGGAGAAGAGTAGAGGAAAGGGAACCTGTGTTGAAATCACCCATGCATTTTATCTTTTTTCTCCAACAACACAAGAACTTTAGTGTGCTTTACTTCCCTCACATTCAGCAACCTTCTTTTCCTTTTGATCACTTGAAATTTGGCTTCCATATTATTTTTTTATTTATTAACTTTAAGTCTTGACCCTTTATTACTTAATATTCTGTGTGAAGAAATGGGAAAAATGCATATAGCATTTCTGCTGCATACTGAAGTGTAGTGGTTGCCTCAAGGAAAATTGATACGCAGTTTGAGTTCCAAGCTGAACTAGTTACTATTTTTATGGAACATTTTTGCAGATTGTGGTAAAATTGATATAACAGAATTAACCATTTTAAAGTAAAAAATCTAATGACATTTAGTGCATTCATACTGTTGTCCAACAGTCACCTCTACCTAGTTCCAAAATGTTTTCATTACCCCAAAAAGAAACCCTGTACATAGGAAGCACTTGCTCCGCATTTTCCCCTACCCCCAACCACTGGTAACCACCAGTCTACATTTTGTCTCAATGGGTTTACCTTTTATACTTCCATATTAGTTTTAATCAGTATTTTGTAATTTAATTCTTAAATTCACCCTCCATGATTTTTTATACATAATTTACTCTTAGAATAGTTAGAATACAACCTCAAGGAGCTTTTTTCACAAAGGGCTTATAACCTTATGGGTGGTATGCTCTCTGAATCTTTGTACATCTGAAAATGTACTTCTAGTTTGGGGGTAGAATAGATTTTCCCCTAGGCTTCTGAAGATTGTTCCATTGTCTTATATCTAGTATTGTGGATAGTCTGGTGCCAATCTGGTCTAATTTCTTTGTCAATCTCCCACCCTCCCCCATGAAAATTGTAAGATTGTCTTTTTATCCTTAATGTTCTGAAAGTTCACCAAGATGTGTCTTTATTTTTCCTTCATCCTGATCAATCAATACTTTGTAGGCATTCTCAATTTTGAGGACCAATGTCTGTTTTCAGTTCTGGGATACTTATTTTTATCATTTCTTGTTTCCCTTAATTATTTCTGTTCTGTCCTTGTGGCACTTCTTTCGGGTGTATATTAGGACTTATACATCTATCCTCTATGTCTCTCTTAGTTTTTATTGCGCTGTCCTGTGGGAGAATTCCTTAGCTCAGTCTTCCAACACAGTTGACTCTGAAGCTCTGTGCATTCTGCTAATCAGCTATCTGATGAGTTGTTTTGGGGTTTGATGTTTTGGTTTGTTTGTTTATTGGCACTCAACACTTTCTATATCTAAGATCTTTGATTGTTTTTCTTAAGGACCCATTTTGTTTTATGGATACGATTTCCTCTTGGCCCTCAGGAATTAATTATATGTTTTTAAGTCTCTTTACACTATTGAATATTTTCTTGGAGTTAACTCTTTTTTTCTAGTTTGATGACCTTATTTTATGGTGTAGGTTTTCCTCACATATTTGGTGGTTCGTGCTTGTTTGCTCATGTTTTAGGTTCCTTGCTAGCCTTTCTGCAAATGTTACATTAATTTGGCCTGTTTCTGGTGATTGTAGGGAAAGAGTACAACATATAAATATTGAGTTTTCTAGAAATGGAGGCTGTTTCTTTTTTTGGTTTTGTAGAGCAATGTCATGGCCTTGCCATGTCTGAACTAAGAGAACCCCAGCCTCCAGAGCCCTTACCACCTGTTGTAGCAATCTTCCTATGCATGGTTTGGACTAATTTCCTCATTTAATTAGATTTCCTTTGCCTTCTGTTTCTTCAGTTATTATAATTTTTTATTAACCAAAATATTCTATTTTCCCCCAACCCTATTATAGATTTAAATTTTTTCTTTATGTTCATTAATTGATTGAAGAATTGTTCATGTAAATAATAGTGATACATTATTTTCCTAAAGCACTGTAAAGTGAAGTCATAAGACATGGTAGTTGTGCTTCGAAAGTGTTCTTTTTTAGCTGCCTCAAATCCTCTATTTTTTTTCTGCGCTTAACTTTTTTAAGTCCTTTCAGAGTATCACAACAATGCTGTCTTTCTACTCTACAACCACTAGATATGTATTTTTTATGAGGTACATAGAAAAAGATAAGGAGGAAAAGTATTTTTGTAATATGTTAACCTAAAACATAAAGTGATTTAAATGAACACGTTTTTTACCCTGTGATTTAAGTTGTGTATTCTGCATTCTGCTTTTTGTGTTTGTTTTTAGAAGGTGACGTTTACTGCTATTCATTTCTCTTTGCTTAAGGTGGTAACCAAGCTGCTAATTTGAAATACTTGTTATGGTACCATTTCAGAACTAAAACATTGCTTACCAAAGGTGAATGATATCATGTGAACATGGTTTTTGCAGACCCTCCTAATATTTTGTATAATATGTTTAAGTCTATACATCACAGATCATAGCTTCATGGGCCCTCTTCTCACCTAGGAGGCCAATACAATGAAGACTTAGGGCCATTTACTAGGAAGATGGAACTTGTATTTGCTCATGTATAACGTTAAAAGTCTATTATCTCTGTTAGACATCTGTTAGTGTCATATTTTCTCTTCTGATAGGGCAGGCAAATCCCCTTGCCCTTGCCCTTCTCCCTCCCTCCCTCCCTTCCTTTTTTCTTTCTTTTTTCTTTTTCTTTTTTTTTTTTTTTTTTGACAAGGTCTCACTCTGTCACCCAGGTTGGAGTGCTGCGTGCAGCGTGGTCATAGCTAACTGCAGCCTCGAACTCCTGAGCTCAAGTGATCCTCCCAACTCGGCCTCCTGAGTAGCTGGGCCTACAGCCATGTGCCACCACTCCTGGCTAATTTTTAAATTTTTTTAGAGACAGGGTCTCACCATGTTGCCCAGGCTGATCTCGAACTCCTGGCCTCAAGCAATCCTCCTTCCTCAGCCCTCCAAAGTGCTGGGATTATAGGCATGAGCCATTGCCCCAGCCCTTTTCTCTCTAAGACTAAAGCTAATGTGGCTATTTGAATTGGTGATTGGGAACTTTAGTATACAGTCTGATGTGTGGTGTTGGGCCCACACAGTTTAAAAGGAAATCGCTTTCCTACATAGTTACTGCTAAAACCAAAGGGTTCTAAATGGTAATGGCTGACACAACAGTAAATTTAATTTAATTCGTGTGAGAGGGAAGAAAGTTCTGATAGTATTTACCCTTCATTATTATTTCTAAACTCTTCTTCCTCTTCTTTAAAAATCCTCAGCTTTGAAGCTTGTGCTTTCAGACTATACCACTGACAATTCCCCAGTATACCAAAGCCTTGAACATTTTTAGCTCCCGGTTGCTCTCTACAACACTACCCCATTCTAAATCTTGAGATTTTTATCATCCAAGAGAAAGTGACATTAAAGCAAGTTACCAAAGAAGGTAATGTAATTAGCAGTATAATTATCTTGGGGAAAAGTATTGGGCTCTAGAAAGTAAGTGCAAAGGAGCATGGTTGGTGTTCTGAAGGAACCGGAAGAAGGCCGCTGTGGCTGGAGAGAAACAAGTGGAAAAGTGGGAGATAGAGTCAGAGAAGTAATTTGGAGTTGGTCATATAGGGCCTCTGTGTCATTGTAAGAAATGTAAGATCATAGGATGTCTCTAACAGACTTAGCCTTCACCCTTTCTTGGCCTCATACTCTCATGATCATGCTCTAAACCTTGTCTGTCTTCATGAAACTGCAGCCTGTTTTTCTCAGTTTCAATATTCCTACTGTCTGAACTACTACTTCTTATCCTTCTGATTTTACTCTCTCTTATACCCTGACTCCAGTAATTCTTCCATATCACCAGGGCGTAACAGTCCATTGATGTTACTACCTTTTCACTGACTCTCAGCTGCCATCCACTCCCTCCATGTTTTCCCTTCCTTGCCCAAATTATATTCATCGGTCTCTCATCAAGATAACTCTCTTATAATCACTCTTCCCTTTTCCCTCTCACTTTCTGTGCTCTCTTGGCAAAATCCCAACCCCAGTTAAACCATTCTCCACACTTACTTTCCTCCATCTTAAAACAAAAAACCTTTTTTTTGACCCCTGCCTTCTCCAACTATCAGTCATTTCTGTTTTTCCTTTTAAAGCAAAACTTCTTGCCATAACCAGATATCATTATGATATAGTGATAACATAATTATAGGTAATATTTATTGAGTACTTGGCTGTGTGTCAGACATCATTCCAAATATTTTACATATATTAATCTTTATTCTCACAGCAGTCCAATGAAGTAGAAAACAGCATTTTTACAATGAGAAAAATGAGGCATAAAGACCAACTTTCTCAGTAACTGATCAGTAGTAAGCGAAATTAAAAATCCAGGTGGTCTGGCATCAGAGCCTATGCCCTTTACTATTAGGATCTCAAGCAAAATGTGTTTTAAATGTCAGTTCTGCAGGCAGCTAGCAGTACACTCAGGTTCCCAAGAGTGAGTATACCCTACTCCAGTCCTCATTCCTCATGAGGAGTAGGGCTAATAGGTCCTGACTGTTGGGCATTGTGTTTGTTATAAGGTGGAGTTTTTCATGTTATCAGAAGGTTAAAAGTGATTGCTTCTAGGCTGAGCGTTCTTTCTGTCTTGTAACCTTAGTGCTTTCTGGTTTCTTCATGCTTTGCATTTCTCTCTTCCCTCTCATGTAAGTTCAGCTCAACACTGCCTCTCTCTGATAAAAGCATAAACTCTACCTCATCCTATCCCTACCACATCGTAGACCAAACGAGAACCAGAGTGGGGTCCCAGGAAAAGAAGTGATAGAGAAGACTCTTCACCCTGATCTCTAGTCCAGAAAGAAAGAATCCTGGAACCTAAATCAGATTGGTAACCGACAAGACTTCTTTGTCTGAATTGCTGCTTCTGCAATTGCTACTTTGGAATCTGTGGTGGCAATAGGTGGTAGATTTTTTTTTTTTTTAATCAGGCACCTGTGCTTTCTATCAAAGGGCTACCCCCTACCAATGACATAATTTTAAAACCCTTCAATTGGAGTTGTTTTCTATAGACCCTAATCTGATATATCCCTAGGGAACTTCTTTCTTAAATAATTGCCTGTAATCCATTATTTATTTGTCACTCCTTTCTTGTATTTATCTTATATTCTTTGTTACATTTATCCTTTGGGAGAGGAAGAAATTCAGTTAAACATTTAGCATGGATGTTTTATAACTATTGATTTAGAAAATTTTAAACAGTAAATCCTCAAAATCAATTTTTAAGTTTTAAGAGCAAGGAAAAACGAGAATAACGTTGGCTGACCTCTCCCATATCGTCATTGGCAGACACAGCAGACATGGCCCCTCCTAAACAGTCACTGGCAAGGGATTACTGTGATTGTCTTAACCCTTTTCTGGGTCAAATTGTAGAGTTTATCACCATACCTAGAGAGGAGTTGTTAGTATTTGTTATTTATTGGTTTTTGTTTGATTGATTTTTTTGGTGTTCATTCTTAAAAGTTAACCTTTTGTCAGAGAGAGTTTAAAATTCCTATTGTAAAGAGAAGGCAAGTTTTTTTTCAGCCATATAGTTATACCCCTTTCCCCATTATAGTTCTACCTTTCTGAACCCCCACTTCTCTTAATTACATTCCAGTACCAAAAAGTTGAAATGTTATTAGTTTACACTGAAAGGTCCATTCTCTACAAAAGAAACTAATGTTAATATGAAATTACTAAAATAATAATTAAAAAAAGAATTCACCTACTAAACTACCATGATGGAATGAAAATCCAACCATTTCCCAAGTGATTACTTTCCATTACGGAGGTTTTATTTCTTAAAAAAAGATAAAGCTGGCCGGGCGCGGTGGCTCAAGCCTGCAATCCCAGCACTTTGGGAGACCGAGGCGGGTGGATCACGAGGTCAGGAGATCAAGACCATCCTGGCTAACATGGTGAAACCCCGTCTCTACTAAAAATACAAAAATCTAGCCGGGCGAGGTGGCGGGCGCCTGTAGTCCCAGCTACTCGGAGGCTGAGGCAGGTAGAATGGCGTGAACCCGGGAGGCGGAGCTTGCAGTGAGCCGAGATTGCGCCACTGCACTCCAGCCTGGGCGACACAGCGAGACTCCGTCTCAAAAAAAAAAAAAAAAAAAAGATAAAGCTGAGTGATTTTGTCAGACTGGCCTCAACTTAATGAACAAACCCCAGTGGTCCTTTAGGAGTGATATCTGAAGCATTTATCTGTTTGGTTCTAAAGAAAATACATAACTTTGTTGGGGAGATTTTACTTAAGAATTGTAAATCCTATATGCTTTTAAGTGAGTAGATCCCTTTTACTAGACATCTATCCTAGGGCTTTGGCCTAATTTTAGTAAATAAAGCATTTTCATATTGATAGCTTAGAGAGAATCAATATTATCAAGGATTATGAAGACCAAGATTGTAATTTAAGAATCTGTGACCCAAGGCCGGGCGCAGTGGCTCACGCCTGTAATCCCAGCTCTCAGGGAGGTAGAGGCGGGAGGATAGCTTGAGCCCAGGAGTTCGAGACCTGCCTGGGTAATATAGCGAGACCCCGTTCTCCACAAAAAGGAAAGAATCTGTGACCCAAGGTCTTACTGTGATAAATACAGTTGTACCTCTGTTGGATATTGCCACCTCCTACTACAGGAAAGGGGTTTTTATGTCTATAAAAGGTAAATGTTAATCTTATAACAGGTCCTTCAGGTTGATACCAGTAGTGTGGGTGAGAAAAAAAGATAAATTGAACAAGAACATGATGAGAGATTTGATAAGCTGGACAGGTCAAAGAGAATCTAATTTCTAAAAGAACATCAGAGATTCTAGAACTAGCACTAGGGGTTGTTAGAAAGGAGACTTCTGTGAAAGCAATTTCAGACTCAATACAGTGGATATGCTGGAAGTGCCAGCCAGGAAAAGAAAAACAAATTTTGCTTCCTATGGACGAGGGCCGAGGGAGAAGGAGGTGTTCCAGAAAACATTTGTTAAAACTCATGAAGGCAGGAAGAGGGCTTCAGTTTTGAGAATGGCTCTATGTGTCATTGCCACAGATTTTCACACAGCTACTGTCTCTGATATTACAACACTGAGAAACACCCAAATCATAAAATGATAGCTGACTTCTTCCTTTACTGAGTAAATATAATTCCCCCCTGACTATAGGAAGAATAAAATTATGCAAATAGAAGACCTTTTTTCATGGTTTAAAAAAGAAACAAATGATATGTCCTGCTGTGGTCAGATGATGATAATAATGATGATGATGAAGGCAATGTTTAAGTGCAGTTGTTGTTACCAGAGTGAAGCTAGGGAGTCGTAGTGGAAAGAATACTAACCCAGGTATCAAAACTTGATGTCTGCACCTGGGTTTTGCCCTGCTTTAGCCAATACAAGACCCTAAATTCACAATTGATTTAGTTCCTTATCACTAGAAAGACTACCTGATTTTGTTTTTCCACCTATAAAATTATATAAGTACAACAGAAAAGTGTCCACACTTACACTAATAAAATTGGTTTGAACACTATGAAGATGATGAAAAATAGCATGTAAAAATAAGGGGACGTTTTAATTAAGTTTATGCTGTATTTTAATAGGTTTATGCAACAATGAATTTTTTCTGGAAACTATACTTCTGAAAGATGCAGAGTTCATTTTGGTAAACATAAGCAGAACTGGTAGCACATCATATCGCCACATGGAGGCTAGCAAATTAGACATAAGCCAGACAAAATCACAAGGAGAGCCATAAATAAAAGAGAGTCTTAATGTGATTTAAATACCGTGACTGAGTTGCATTCAGTATCTGCCTGGTCACCAAGTCCAATGTGACGTCATCCTCTATAGAGATGTATTCTAGCAAAAGACTTGTGCATCCACCATCTGGCCCCAGACTAAGAACACATCTCACTGAATGACACATAACCCAGTGGGATGCACCAAATTTGCTTAACCATGAGCACATCATCTTCTCATAACAAAAGCTGAAAATGATCCTAATTTTATATTCTGTAAACTGTGTTGTGGAAATTATTAAAACAGCTGTCTTCTGGGTAGTCCTGTAAACATTCACTGATCTTTTTTCCTTTATTGAAGCCACAATTAAAAAAAAATACTGCAAATTTCAGTTTAAATTGAGAAGCCAGATATCTTTCAAAATGTATCCTTTCTGTGGTAAAATAGAGAATAACATTGTTTTTAGTTAAGTAAAACTAAAGTACTGTTTCTGACTAGGTAATCTGACCTTCCAAACACAGGAGTTTGAGCAGAGAGTTCTAAAAATTACAGTGTCTGTTCTTTGTCAGAATCTTCTGGGAAGAGTGTGTCAAATGAGCAATACTAAGGAGAAATTTCTAAGATTTTAACCTTTTAGTTTATACTTTAAACAGATTTCAGGCATGTTTCAAAATAAAGGCAATCACATCCTGTCTCTAAGAGTCTACCGGGCGTCTTATATTCTGTATTATTTTGGAAATATTTTACACTTCAGGAGCAATAGTATGATTTGCCTAAATGGAAAATATTCTTTCTTTAGTACTTCTTTGGCATTCCTCAGACTGCTAAATATTTTGTTGGCTATTGGGCAAGAAGGAGATGATGATATCTCTTATTTCAAAAGCACCCTGAATATACAGATCCCTGTAAATACTAAGAAAAAATTTTTGTGGTCTATGGTACTCTTTCTGACAAAAATAGGTGCTAAAGAAGGAGCACGATATGGAAATTGGAATACAATTTAAAATAATCATTTTCTTCACCACATTCTATAAAACTATGACCCTTTATTGAAATAAAATGAGAAAACCTTGCTAAGAACCGAGCTGCAATTAGTACAAAGGATATATAAGCAACATTCTTTAGACAGCAGACTTCGTTTTCTTTTAATTTATTTTTTGTAGACATGGGGGGTCTTGCTATGTTGCCAAGACTGGTCTCAAAACTCCTGGCCTCAAGCAGTCCTCCTGCCTCAGCCTCCCAACGTGTTGGGATTACAGGCATGAGCCACCGCACCCAGCCTAGACAGACTCAAATAGGAAGGAAAATAGTCTGATAAATGAAAAGCAAAAAGTTCAAAATGAGAACAAAAAATGTTAATAAATTTATTGCCAATTTATTTCTTATAAACTGTTCATTAAAAACCAGAGTGGAAATGGTGCATATGACTGGTAAGGTAAGAAGCAATACAAGATTCTGGGGAAAGCCCACTTAAGCTGGACTTCTTCAGGGCTACAGGCATTTGATAACATGTCTCATACTGTGTTTCAAGAATTGACCTGAATTATTGTGGAACAAAATGATATTGAAGGGTTGTGAGGTGAATGAAGACTGCGAAACATATTAATGCTTATTCAGATGTCTAGTCACTTGGACTTCTTACCCTGGAAGACCACTGAAACTGGTGTAGGAAAAAAGAAAACGTATTTAAAAGAGCAGTAGGCCAAGTGATGGCAGTTTTAACATTTTTAAAGAACAAAGCCTATTCAGCCAGTCTCATACTGGGCCCTAAGCTTCTGTCTTGAATGTAAGCTCCACCCAGATACAAATATGAAGGGCCATTATGTGGAAGATGGTGATCAGCTGTTCTCTATCTCCCCTGAGTTCCAAACAGTAAATGGATATAAGCCTCAGTGTGAGGGATTTGGGCAGGGAATGAGGAGCAATCTTGTAAACTGAGGTGGGTTACTGAGTGAATCTTATTCTATGGAAGTTTTTTAAAAACTCATTACTATCCCCCACAACATTTATTGTCTTACCTGTGACATGAGTAGCCCTGTAGTAAGAAATGTGATGAGTTACACAAGAAAGAGAATCCCGAACCTGGAGAATGATCAGTACAAACATCAAATAACAAGATAGAAGCACAAAAATACATAATGACAAAAATAAGAGAGCAACATGTGTATATCAACGTAATGACAGCATTTAGCTAATTAAACTGGAAATTTTCTCAGTACTCTTGAAATAGGAAAGGAGTCTTCATTTTTAGCTTTGTCAGTTGACAGAATTTTGAAATACGTCTGATTCTCATTGGCATCTCTGATCTGTATACAGTTTCTGGAAGAGCCTTCTCCTGGAGAGAATTTTCAAACAAACATTTGGCATCAATAGAATGTTTTTTAATCGAACTGTCTGTTTTCTATAGAACAGTCTTTGATTTCCAGAAGAGTCAAGCTGTCTTGAGAGACTGAGAACCTTAGGGCATTAGACCAACACCAAATATATTACACTGAAGGCTGGGATTCCGGGGAACTAGGATACCTGACTAAGATTGAAGTACTTCTGCTGATACAGATCCAGGAAGATATTAGTGGTATTTTAGATTTAAATTTTAAAACTTCAAACAACCTGTTAACAACTGTACCCTCTTGTACTTTAAGAATCATAGACTCAACATCAGTAAGAATAATAGCATTGAAGAAGTTTGCCATCTACTTAAAAATAAAAAAATTAACCAGGTGTGGTGGTATGCACCTGTAGTCCCAGCTACTCAGGAGGCTGAGGAGGAGAACCACTCGAACCTGGAGGCGGAGGTTGCAGTGAGCTGAGATTGTGCCACTGCAGCCTGGGTGACAGAGTGAGACTCTGTTTCAGGGAAAAAAAAAAAAAAAAAAAAAAACGTTGTCCGATGCAGTGGTGTGCCAGTCAGTGCTTAACAACTGGTTTTCCAGGCAAGGGTTGGGGGTGGACATGTGCACAGGTACCTAATTTGTAGCATTTGCCAATTTCTATTATATAAATGTTCTCACTATGGCTGACTGCAAGCTACCAAATGATGTCACCAAAAGCAGAGTTGGGAAGAAATGTGCGCACTCACGTCTCATTGCTCCAGCACACCAGTGGTCCTATGTCAGGTATACATAGAACACCAAAGTTCAGAATCATCACTTTGACTGTCATTCAGTGACAGCTACCATTGTCATTACCAAGTAGAACTTCTCCCTCCCACGTTGTCACAAACTCTATAAAAGTGAACTGGCCAGGCATGGTGGCTCATGCCTGTAATCCCAGCACTTTGGGAGGCCGAGGTGGGCGGATCACCTGAGGTCGGGAGTTCGAGACCAGCCTGACCAACATGGAGAAACCCCATCTCTACTAAAAATACAAAATTAGCCAGGCTTGGCGGTGCATGCCTGTAATCCCAGCTACACAGGAGGCTGAGGTAGGAGAATCGCTTGAACCTGGCAGGCAGAGGTTGCCGTGCGATCATGCATTGCACTCCAGCCTGGGCAACAAGAGCACAACTCCATATCAAAAAAAAAAAAAAAAAAAAAAGTGAACCAAACAGAGGACTTCTCAGAGCTCTGTTTTTTAAATCATAGAGACTAATATTTAGCAAAAGGATCCCCCATGATACTGCTCTTTGTAGTGTATCACCAGGCCTTTAAATGTTCTGGTTGCAATAAACAGAAAAATCAGTTTACTAGTCAGCAGAAGAACTGATTTCTTAGAAGCAGTAAGCCCAACCTTCAAAATAAAATAATTTGGATCTTCTATTTTGGATTTTAGTATTTGGGTGTTTAAAAACTCAATACATTGGGAAATACTACTTACCATTTGATAAA
Source organism: Rhinopithecus roxellana (assembly GCF_007565055.1). Classification (NCBI taxonomy): domain Eukaryota; kingdom Metazoa; phylum Chordata; class Mammalia; order Primates; family Cercopithecidae; genus Rhinopithecus; species Rhinopithecus roxellana. Next base: position 72,965,782 of record NC_044560.1, on the reverse strand, counting down.
AGCCTGACTAGAAACATTTCACAGCCGTTCCAGTATGTTATTTATTTGCCAATTTTTTGAAAGAGTAGAACTTTCAGTTAACATGTCAGTTTATGGCCCACCTTCTATCTTCATTCTTGGACTTGCATGTGTCTTTGTGACTCCAGGAAACATCTCTCTCATATCTTCATAAGAAAACAAAAGGCATTAACTTCTCCAGTGCCTGAATGAATGCCCAAATGGCTGGTGTTCCTGCCTGGAAATCAAATATTGGGTAAGAACTGGAACCTCTAGTTGCCTTCACATTTACTTATGAATTTCTGCTTTCTGTATTTAAAAGACAAAACCATTTGGGAATTGCAAAAACTTCCTCTAAACCTTAAGAGAGAAAGCAATGGATTATTAGGACATAGTCACTCCCATCATGAGATGGCTAATATTCATACAAAACTAATAATGGTGTTCATAATATTATACTTTCATACCCATTAACAGTGAACTTGCACATGTTTACTCATTCATTTTCACAGTAGTCCTCAGAGATGTCATTTTACAAATCAGGAAAGTGAGGCTCAGGAGAGCTAAAATCACCTGTTCAGTGTCAAGTAACACATGTTGAATTTTGAATATTCATCTAACTACTAAATATCTGTTTCCTTCCCACTACACAGTGCTGAATAACACTGGTAACATTGTTCAGTCCAGACCCTCTACCAATGATTAGTACTGTATTTATTCAGTAAGTAGGTAATAGGTGCTTTTCGTGGTGAGGCATAATGAAATCTGCCAGGATGAATAAAACATCACCGTCCTAATACAGTTTTGTCGTTAGGCTATTGTTTGGTTGGATGGTATTTCTTTTTTAGCTACTTAATGTAAATAATCTGCTCAGTTACAGTTGATGAACACATCTCTAAGTCAATGCATTTTACCAGATTCATGTACATTCTGTACTTCCATTGCTATAAAGAAATACCTGAGACTGGGTAATTTATAAAGAATAGAGGTTTAATTGGTTCTTGGTTCTGTGAGCTGCACAAGCATGGTGCCAGCATCTGCCTGACTTCTGGGAAGGCCTCAGGGAGCTTTTCCCATGGCGGAAGGCAAAGCAGGAGCAGCCACATCACTTGGTGCCTGCTGGGTCACGATCCATCCTCATGACTGAGACACCTCCCACTAGGCCCCACCTCCAACATTGGGGATTACATTTCAACATGAGGTTTGGTCAGGGACAAATATCCAAAGTATATCACTGCACATCCAAGGTCATACTCAAGATTTATTTCTTCACGAAGTTTTTCTCTGACACAGTTAACAACCATTAACCCAGTTGACCCAGTCTTCTTAATTGCTTTGAGTTAACAGTGCTATTTGGCATTGCTGTGAGCTAACGAATTAGATTCATTGGCTGGTTCCCACTTGGATGACATGAGCCGCTTGCAAGATGACAGTGTAGAAGAAGGCAGGAAGAAGAAGGAGGAGGAAAGATCTTAGTCAAATCAACACTAAGATCTCAATCTTTGCAGCTGCCCAAGTAAGAAATGATGAAACATACAGAGGGCCTCCTGATCATTCTCCTTAGTATCATATTTTGATGCCCCTCTGATATAAAAAGAAAAATGGTAGAGAGTGAGTCATGAATGATGTTATTCTGAAGCCAAACAGGAAGACTTTCTGCAGATCTCCAGCACAATCCACCCTCTGTGGTACTAAAAAATTTCTAAGATACTTTTGATAGCTAGAGTTGTGTACTCCATATATGGATGAAAGGAGTTACTAAGGGAATCTTACAGCTTTGGTAATGGAGACTGATGATGGATCTTCCTGATTCAAAGTACAATGTGACCAACGAACTTCGAATTTGACACACAATGAAGCAGTGGGTCTCCTTGATGGCAAGGGATAGATTGACAACTTAGGTGTTCCTCTTTTTCTCTGAGACATGTATCCACTGCAGATTTTTTTTTCTTTTCTTTTGAGACAGAGTTTCACTTTTATCACCCAGGCTGTAATGCAGTGGCACGATCTCAGCTCACTGCAACCTCCACTTCCTAGGTTCAAGTGATTCTCCTGCCTCAGCCTCCCAAGTAGCTGGGACTACAGGTGCATGCCGCCACACCCAACTAATTTTTGTAATTTTTTAGTAGAGATGGGGTTTCACCATATTAGCCAGACTGGTCTCGAACTCCTGACCTCAGATGACCCTCCCACCTTGGCCTCCCAAAGTGCTGGGATTGGATTACAGGCATGAGCCATCGTGCCCGGTCCCCTGAAGATCTTTAGTGGACGCTATTAGGAAGTAAGGAGCTCTACGAAGGAGTCAGATCACATCACAAAAGAGACTGCCTCACTAGAGGTTTTCCAAGGCAAACCTTTTCCCTCACATTCTGAATGCATGGTCAGGCCTGGGCCACTGCCAGGGTGTGGAGGTGTAGATGTGTGTTTTCCAAACAGTGGGAGAGCCAGACCTGGAACCACAGTTCTGTATTTCTCATATGCCAAGTTTTATAAATGGAAGCCAGACCAAGAGGCATGGTTTGTGTATAGAACCACCAGATGGGACCATATGTGGAATGAAAGAGCATTTATATCCTCTGAAAGGTAGATGCTGGTTCTAAGTCATCTTAGTTTATAAAGGATACCTTCTAAAACATCTCAGCTCAATGATCAAGAAGGAAATCAAATAAAAGCTGCTTGCTTCTAATGGTGGATACCGCTTTTTTAGGCTTGAAAAGTGGTGTGATTTGATGACATTTTGGAACTATTAAAAACCAATGTGTTTATAGACTATTTCTAGGAGAGATTGAAATAATTGTTAAGCTATGATGGGGTGAGGCAGGGAAAGGGGCAGAGAGATCTTAATAAAAATTAAATATGTTGGGGAGAACTAAAGTAAAAGCATCAAAGGATAAGTAGAAATACAGAACTAAACTGGGTGTTTATATCAATACCCGTTTATCTAAGGAGAGAACATCACTTCCTAGTCACAGTGTAATTAGGTGAAATTATATGAAGTTGCTGATATTCAGCCATCTTTGACCTAAAAAATGTTCTTGGAAAATGGTTCAATTTAAACTAGAAACCATTGGAAACAAGGTAGATTTATAAAATATGTAAAAAGCACACTAAATTATCCCTTGGCTTACTAAAAGTGAATGCTAGAAAAACAATAACCCAAAATAAATTATTTTTTAATGATAGAGTCAACTCATTAACCCTAAATACTTACAGATTTTTGGTCCCAAGTACTGCATATGCCCAGGGACGATTTCAGGAAACAGCAGGTTTAGAGAGAAAGCAAGCCTAGTTAAGCAAGCATTTTGTATTAACCTCAAGGAAATTTAACACCAAGCAGTATGTTGTATTTTTCAGATTCTAGAGGAAGATAACTAGAAAAGGGGCACATTCTGGCGAGTATCAGTGTCTTCTTGCACTCGTGGTACGGAACCTCCTCAAGCTGTGGAGTCTCACCCACAGTGTAACCTTGACCTGCGATAGCACCCACAGTCCACCACCACCCTACAGCAGGGGATATAGTGTGTTTCTGTGAACAAGCAGGTGTTGGACCTGGCTGTGACAGCCTCGTGGTGGGCCATCCAGGCACAGGTGAGATGTGAACTCTGTCTGAGGAGGGCCCATAGGCATGTTAGACCTGCCAGTGCTCTTTTATGGTTTCTTGGTCATTTGAGACCAGCTGTCTGTTTACTAACATCTTAAAAGGCCATAGAGTACCTTTTGGTTGTAAACATAGGAGGAAAGTAGGCTAGACTTTTGGAAGGAATATTGAGTAAAAATATAACATTTTTTCCCTATGAAATTTAAGAGTAATCTGATATATAAAGGAGGAGGCAAAATAATATATTTATAGAATTTTTATGGGATAAAAAGGGAAAGAGAAATTATCAAATTTTCCCAAAATTATGGGAAAGTACTATGGGGATAAACCAATTCTTTAGTATAGTTTTGGTCAAGAAACAGGCATTTGTGAGGGAATTGAGAGTTTACAATGCTTTTTCATACACAACCCTCCTCATAGGGCTTCTGTGACATGGGTATCATTTTCTTGATCTTATAGAAAAAGAAACTGAGGCCTCTACCTAAAAGTTTAGTGACTTCTCCAGGGTCATAATTAGTAAGCTAAAGAGGGATGTTCCAGATATAAGTTTTACTGAGGTTTATTGCATGGTAGAAGGAAAAGATTCGTGCTTTGGCATCATACATACCTAGGTTTGATTCCTGATACTGTTTCTTATTGTGTTACTTCATTTCTTATTCTCAAATTATCCTCTCTTACCTTCAGTTTCATCATGTGCAAAATGGCAATGGTAATCCCTTTTTAAGAAAGTCCTTGTGAAGATTAAAGGTAGTATAGAGAAAGTATGTAAAACATTGTAGGTACTCAAAAGATGATAAATTTATGAAAATTTAAAACATCTTCTCTCCTAAAGTTAACATTAAGAAAATGCAAAGGCAAGCCACAGACTGGGAGAATACATGCCTTCAAATATATATTTCTTTTAAAAAGACTTGTCTCTGGAATAAAAAATAACTCTCACAACCAATAATAAGATAAATTGTTTAATTAAAAATGAGCAAAAATGTGAACAAAAGAAGATATATAAAAGAAGATATATAAGTGACCAATTGTCATATGAAAAGATATTCAATATCATTAATCAGGGCAATGCAAATTAAAACCACCAAGTAAAGTTCTTGATGTGAAGACCTGTGAACTAGAAAGAAATCTTCTCTCCCCTCTCCCAGCGTACAGTGGTGGGGCACGAAAACTGCTTTAGATCCATTCAAAAGGTGGAAAATGAAGTACACAGAAGTTACTGCTCCATAGACTTTCGGAAATCTGGCAGGGCACATGTTGCCAGTTTCTTAATTAGTGCCTAGTCCTACTGCCTGGGAATGATTCCCTACAGCTCTTGGCTCTTTCCTCTGGGCTTTTTGTCATCTTTTCTTGAATTTGAGAGTCATCCTTCCTTGCATATAAGAAATGGTCTATGAGGCTACCAAGTAGATTTCTCAGCCTGCTTCCTGAACTTAGTAGTTTTGATAGCCAAAAGTTTCCTATCATTTTGTAGTATCTCAGTCTTTTTCAGTTCAAGCTGGCAGTGTTTACTGATACACTTTTCTTAAAAACTGTGTTGGTTTTCTATGAGTCTTATCAGATTCAATCCATTAGACAAAAGCTGCACTCACAAGTCTTGTCAAGATAAGTTATTATCCTTGGGCTTCCTACCAGGTTCTGTGGGACAATGACCATAAGATCCTTAGGAGCCCTATTGTTTAATAGAGAGGATCTGTAAGGCATACTCTTGAGGGGCACCATCTTAAATCTTTCTGAAGTCTTACCAAAAGTCTTACAGTCATATATTGGACTGCAAATATATACCATGTTTTCCTAACAGCACTCCTAGATTTGAACTCTGTCCCAAAGCCATTTCTTAATTTTAGCAACATTTGCCATCTGGAAAAGCTGGCAATGAGAGACAGTTTTCTTTTCCAAACCAGCAAGTGCTTGTTAGTTTATATTTAACAGTCATTCTTCAGCACTTTCTCCTTTTGCTTTTACTGCAAGCAGCCAAAAGGACCCAAATAAACTGAACATTTTGCCGGGAAATCTTCTTAGCTAGAACATCTAGTTCATTGTGTAAATTTCCTAGTTTTCATGTTACTGAAACAAACAGTGAAGCTAAACTTTCATTACCAAGTAACAAGGGTCCCCTTCTCTCCAGTTTCCAAGAACATTTTTCAAGTTCCTGTAATCCCTGTAATCCCAACAGCCTCCTTGAGGGCCATTAAGTTTCTACTAGGAGTATCTTTAAGACCATTTTGACTTGAATTAACAATCCCTTTGAGGTCCCTCAAGCTTCCACACAAAGCCAGTAACTATAATTGAGATTTTGGGTTACAGCAGCACACCTCTTTCAGGTACCTGACAGTGATGGTTAATACTGAGTGTCAACTTGATTGTATGGAAGGATGCAAAGTATTGATCCTGGGTGTGTCTGTGAGAGTGTTGCCAAAGGAGATTAACATTTGAGTCAGTGGGCTGGGGAAGACAGACCCACCCTTAGTCTGGTGGGCACAATCTAATCAGCTGCCAGCAAATATAAAGCAGGCAGAAAAACGTGAAAAGGTGAGACTGGCCTAGCCTCCCAGCCTACATCTTTCTCCCGTGCTGAATACTTCCTGCCCTCAAACATCGGACTCCCAAGTTCTTCAGTTTTGAGACTGAGACTGGCTCTCCTTGCTCCTCTGCTTGCAGACGGCCTATTGTGGGACCTTGTGATCATGTAAGTTAATACTTAATAAACTCCTATATTAGTTCTCTCCCTCTAGGGAACCCTGACTAATACACTGACTCTGCTCCAAAGACCTATTTACCTATTGCTGTATTTTAAAGCACTCCAAAACTTAATAGTGTAAAACAATAACATTGAGTTTATCCATGAAACTGCAACTTGAGCAGGGCTCAGTAGGGGTATACTTATCCCTACTCCACTTAACTAGGGCTACTTAATGGAAAGGGACTAGAATCCACTGAAGGCTCATTCACTCATATATCTGGTAGTTAATATTGGCCATTAGCTTAGATTGTAGCTGGGCTGTTGTCTCATACATAATCATGTAGCCTATCCATATATTCTGGACATTCTTCCAAAATGATGTCTGTCACCATTTGTCACTCATTCCAAGGATAAGTGTTTCAAGAGAGCCAGGTGGAAATTGCATCACCTTTTTTGACCTAACCTTGGAAGACATTCAGCATTACTTCTGCTGCTATTCATTAAAAGTTTTTCACTAAGGAGTGTTGTCAGATGAGAAACCCTGAAATTTCACCCTTCCAAAAGAGCAGTGTAAAAACTAACAAAAACTGTCTGAATCAACTTTTTCAGAACTCGAGAAATAACCTAAAGGCTTGAAGCAACCTGAGGAATGCCTATTCAAGAAAAACAGCCAAATAACAGTGACCTTGGTGGCATTTTAATATACCTTGCTCCCATTCCCACTCCCCAACTCAGCAGTTGCCTTAAAAATGACAGTCCATGGCCGGGCGCGGTGGCTCAAGCCTGTAATCCCAGCACTTTGGGAGGCCGAGACGGGCGGATCACGAGGTCAGGAGATTGAGACCATCCTGGCTAACATGGTGAAACCCCGTCTCTACTAAAAGATACAAAAAACTAGCCGGGCGAGGTGGTGGGCGCCTGTAGTCCCAGCTACTCGGGAGGCTGAGGCAGGAGAATGGCATATAAACCCGGGAGGCAGAGCTTGCGATGAGCTGAGATCCGGCCACTGCACTCCAGCCCGGGCCACAGAGCGAGACTCCGTCTCCAAAAAAAAAAAAAAAAAAAAAAAAAAATGACAGTCCACCATGCAGGCACCTGAGGGAGCAGAATGGGTTTCATTCACAAATAATTATTTGACCTGTCTGGTGGCTTCCTGGAAGATCAGCCAAAAAGCCTTCTCTTTATTTAACTTGACTCAGAACTTATCCAATGCTAAAACTGCCACACAAATGGCATTTATTGAAACATTTACAGGCAAATGTTTCAGTTGCTCTGGCAGGAATAATGGATAACAATTGGGGCAAACAGTAGACTAATGAAAAACTTTGAGAGAAAAGGATGGGGAAAGATGTTCATATGGTCTTTGAAAAACTCAACATATTTCTTGAACTCTGGATGGCCACACACATGGCATAGGACTCTGTGCATGCTCGGGAAAGACCCAAGAAGGCCCTAGGCTGTCACCTCTAGCTGATCTTGAGGCTCTGCACAAGCAGAAAGTGAAGGCTAAGGCAGAGTTGTAACTACCTGCCTGAGTGCTGAAGATGTGCCCCAACATACACACAAAGCTCCTCAGCAAAGACAGATTTTTTTTGACTCAAGGCATTTAAGGAAATTTCAGTGCAGTTATTAGCTGACTACTAAATTAACCAAACAGAGACTGCAGTGACAACATCACACTACAGAGAATATAGCTTTATCGGACTGGTTCTGAAAAGTTGCCAAACAATAACCACTACCATAATCAGCAACAGTGAACCCTGAGGAAAGTGAGATAATCTGATTCCCTGACTTGCCATATTATATTATTTAAAATGCCCAGTTTCAACAAAAATTTACAAGACATAAAAAGAAACAAGAAAGAATGGCCCACTCTCAGGATAAAAGTAATCAGTAGAAAATGTCCAGAAGAGGCTCAGATGTTGGACTTTCTGGACAAAAACTTAAAATCAGCTATTTTGAATATATTCAGAGGAGACCACATTTAAAGAACTAAAGTATGAGAACGATGTCTCACAAATAGAGACTATCAATAAAGAAATAGAAATTATAAAAAGTAAACAAATAGAAATTGATGGAGTTGAAAAGTACAATAACTGAAATGAAAAATTACTAGAAGGGCTCAATAACAGATATGAGTTAGCAGAAAGAGATTAAAAAAGAATAGATTGCCGGGTGCGGTGGCTCATGTCTGTAATCCCAGCACTTTGGGAGGCCGAGGTGGGTGGATCACAAGGTCAGGATCGAGACCATCCTGGCTAACACGGTAAAACCCGCATCTACTAAAACTACAAAAAAATTAGCCAGGCATAGTGGTGGACACCTGTAGTCCCAGCTACTCAGGAGGCTGAGGCAGGAGAATGGCGTGAACCCAGGAGGCGGAGCTTGCAGTGAGCCGAGATCACGCCACTGCACTCCAGCCTGGGTGACAGAGCGAGACTCCATCTCAAAAAAAAAAAAAGAATAGATCAACTGACATTATCCAAGCTGAGAAAGAGAAAGAAAAAAACTTAAGAAAAGCAAATAGTCTCAGAGACCTATGGTACACCATAAAGCATACCAATATAAGCATAATGGAAGTTCTAGAAGAGAGAAGTGAAAGAAAAGGGCAGAAAGAATATTAGAGAATTTAATACTCAGTCATTGCCCAAAATTGATGAAAAACTTTATCTACACTTCCAAAATATTCAACAAGCTCCATGTAGGATAAACTCAAAGAGATTTATACCTAGACATAGAATCAAAGCCAAAGAGAAGAATCTTAAAAGCAGCAAAAGCAACTCATCACATACAAGAGATCTGCTGTAAGATTAACAGCTGATTTATCCTCAGAAACCATGGAGGCCAGAAGTGATGTGATTACCCAGTCAAAGTAACGAGACAAAAAAACCTGAAAAACCTGTCATCAAAAATTCTATTTCTAGCAAAACTAGCCATCAAAAATGAAGGAGAAATTAAGATACTCCCAGATAAACAAAATAGAGAGTATGTTGCTATCAGACTTTCCCTACAAGAAATGCTAAAGGGAGGTTTTTAGCAGAATAGATTAAAAAAAAAGACATGATCCAGCTATGTGCCATGTATAGGAGACTCATTTTAGAATCAAATATACAAATAGGTTGAGAGTAAAAGGATGGAAAAATATATTCTATATAAACAGTAACTAAAAGCTGGAGTGAAGATACTTATATAAGACACAATAAATGTTAAAACAAATGTTGTTATTAGAGGCAAAGAAGGATGAAATATCGAGGCATCAAGAATATATGACAATTGGCCGGGCGCGGTGGCTCAAGCCTGTAATCCCAGCACTTTGGGAGGCTGAGACGGGTGGATCACGAGGTCAGGAGATCGAGACCATCCTGGCTAATACGGTGAAACCCTGTCTCTACTTAAAAATACAAAAAACTAGCCGGGCGACGAGGCGGGCGCCTGTAGTCCCAGCTACTCGGGATGCTGAGGCAGGAGAATGGTGTAAACCTGGGAGGCGGAGCTTGCAGTGAGCTGAGATCCGGCCACTGCACTCCAGCCTGGGTGGCAGAGCAAGACTCCGTCTCAAAAAAAAAAAAAAAAAAAAAAAAAGAATATATGACAATTATAAGCACATGTAATATATATAACAGAACCCCAAAATACATGAAGCACAAACTGACAGAATGGAGAAATAGTTCAGAAATGTCAAAAACTGGAAACTTCAGTACCCCACTTTCAGTAATGCATAAACAATTAGGCAGAAGATCAGCAAGGAAATAGAAGCCTTGAACAACATTATAAGCTAGCTAGACCTAACACGTCTAAAGAAAACTCTACTCAGCAATAATAGAATACATATTCTTCTCAACTGCACATGGAACATTCTTCAGGAGAGACCATATGTTAGACCATAAACAAGCCTCAATAAAATTTTAAAAATTAAAATCATACATAGTGTTTTTTCCAACAAGAAAGGAATGAAATTAGAAATCAATAATAGGAGCTGGGTGCAGTGGCTCACACCTGTAATCCCAGGACTTTGGGAGGCTGAGGTGGGTGGATCACCTGAGATCAGGAGTTTGAGACAAATCTGGCCAACATGGGGAAACCCCATCTCTACTAAAAATGCAAAAATTAGCCAGGTGTGGTGGTGGGCGCTTGTAGTCCCAGCTACTCGGGAGGCTGAGGAAGGAGAATTGCTTGAACCCTGGAGGCAGTAGAGGTTGCAGTGATCTGAGATCGTGCCACTGCACTCCAGCCTGGGCAACAAGGGCGAAACTCTGTCTTAAACAACAACAACAACAACAAAGCAACAAATCTGCAATAGGAAGAAAATTGAGAAATTCACAAATATATCGAAATTGCACTTCTAAGTAATTAAGGGGTCAAAGAAAATCAGCATAACTAAAAGCTGGTTCTTTGAAAAAACAAATCAACAAAATTTACAAATCTCTAGATAGACCAAAGAAAAGAAGAGAGTAGACTCAAATTACTAAAATCAGAAATGAAAGAGGGAACATTTCTACTGGCCTTACAGATAAAAAGGAGCATAAGGGAATTCTATAGACAACTGTGTGCCAACATACTAGGTAACTAGATGAAATGTATTAATTTCTAGAAACACACAAAATACCAAATCTGATTCAGGAAGAAATAGAAAACATGAATAAACCTACAATGAAAGATTGCATTAGTAATCAAGAAACACTTTCAACAAAGAAAAGTCGAGGATCAGATGGCTTCCCTATTGAATTCTCCTGAACATTTAAAGAATACTTGACACCAATTCTTCTCAAATTCTCCCAAAAAACAGAAGAGGAGGGAATGCTTCATAACTCATTCTGTGAGGCCAATATTACATTGATACGAAGGCCAGACATCATAAGAAAACTACAGACCAATATCCCTTGTAAATAGAGATGCAAAAATCCTCAACAAAATACTTACAAACCAAATTGAGCAGTGTAGAAAGAGGATTGCACACTATGACCAAAGTGGAATTTATCCCAGGAATAGAAAGTTGATTCAAAGTATGAAAATCAATATATCACACTGTATTAATAGAATGAAGGGGAAAGACACATAAACATCTCAATAGATGCAGAAAATACCATTTGACAAAATCCAACATTCTTTCATAATAAAACATTCAACAAACTAGAAATATAAGGGATCTTCCTCAACTTGATAAAGGGCATCTATGAAAAACCCTCAGTCAACATCATATTTAATGGTGAAAGACTGAACACTTTCCCCCTAAGATCAGGAACAAGTCAAGGATGTCTGGTCTCACTGCTTCCATTCAATATTGTACTGGAAGGGCAATTAGTGAAGAAAATAAAAGAAAAAGACATCCTGATTGGGAAGAAAAAGGTAAAACGATCTCTATTTGCAAATGACATAGTCTTATTAGGTAGAAAGCCCTAAAAAACCTACAAAAAACTATTAGAGCTAATTAGTATCAGCAAGTTGCAGAATATGAGATTAATATACTAAAATCAATTATATTTCTATAAATTAGCAATGAAAAATCAGAAAATGAAATGAAAACAATTTCATTTACAATAGCACCTACAAACATAGAATTCTTAATAATAAATTTAACCAAAGAAATGTAAGTTTTACCTACTGAAAACCACAGCACATCATTGAAAGAAATTAAGAAGACCTAAATAAATGGAAAGACATCATGTGTTCTTGGATTGGAAAATACTGTTTAAATGAAAGACCTCCCCAAATTGATCTACAAATTCAATGCAATTCTCTATGAAAATTCCAGTGGCTTTCTTTTGAGGAAATGGAAAAGCTGGTTCTAAAACTTATATGGAAATGCAAGGAACCCTCAATAGCCTAACAGTTTTTTAAAAAGAACATAATTGAAGACACACAGTTCCTAATTTCAAAACTTAGTGCAGCAATCAACATAGAGTGGTCCTGGCATAAGGACAGACATATAAATCCATGGAATAGAACTGAGAGTTCAGAAAGAAACCCATACATAGATTTTCAGTAAGGGTGGCAAGACCATTCAGTGGACAAAGAACAGTCTTTTCAACAAATGGTGTAGGAACAACTAGCTTATCCTAATACAAAATGCAAAAGAATGAATTTGGACCACTATCTCACGCCGTACACAAAAATTAACTCAAAATAAATCAGCAATCTAAATTTTGTCAGAGCTAAAACTTTAAAAACTCTGGCCGGGGCGGTGGCTCACTCCTGTAATCCCAGCACTTTGGGAGACCGAGGCGGGCGGATCAGGAGATCGAGACCATCCTGGCTAAAACGGTGAAACCCCGTCTCTTCTAAAAATACAAAAAAATTAGCCGGCCGTGGTGGCGGGCGCCTGTAGTCCCAGTTACTCGGGACGCTGAGGCAGGAGAATGGTGTAAACCTGGGAGGCGGAGCTTGCAGTGAGCCAAGATCGCGCCACTGCACTCCAGCCTGGGCGACAGAGCGAGACTCTGTCTCAAAAAAAAAAAAAAACTTTAAAAACTCTTAAAGGGAAACAAATGTTAATTTTTTGGGTTTTAGACTTAGGCAAGTTTCTTACATATGACAACAAAACATAAGCAACAAAAGAATAGGTAATTGGACTTCATCAAAATTAAAAGTTTTGCATCCAAAGACACTATCAAGAATGTAAAAAAAAAATCTACAGAATGGAAGAAAATGTTTGCAAATGATATATCTGATAAGGATCTAATGTCCAGAACATATAACGAACTCTTACACTTCAATAATAAACAACCCAATTTTAAAACAGGCAAGGAGTTTGAATAGACATTTCTCCAAAAAAGATATACAAATGGCCAATAAGCACATGAAAAGATGTTCAACATCATGTCAGTAGGGAAACACAAACCAAAACCACGATGAAAAATACTTTACATCCATTAGGATGGATATATAAAAAATACAGACGCTACAAGTATTGGCAAGAATGTGGAGAAATTGGAACCTGCATATATTGCTGGTGGGATTGTAAAGTGGTGCGACCACTTTGGAAAAGTTTGGCAGTTCCTCAAAAAGGAAGAAATGAAAACATTCACACAAAAATTTATACATGAATTTTCATACTAGCATTATTCAAAAGAGCCCCAAAGTGGAAACAACCCAATATACATTAAATGATGAATGAGTAAACAAATTGTGGTGTATCTGTGCAATGAAATAATATCCATAAGAAGGAATCGGGCCGGGCGCGGTGGCTCAAGCCTGTAATTCCAGCACTTTGGGAGGCCGAGACGGGCGGATCACGAGGTCAGGAGATCGAGACCATCCTGGCTAACACGGTGAAACCCCGTCTCTACTAAAAAAATACAAAAAAAAAACTAGCCGGGCGAGGTGGTGGGCGCCTGTAGTCCCAGCTACTCCGGAGGCTGAGGCAGGAGAATAGCGTGAACCTGGGAGGCGGAGCTTGCAGTGAGCTGAGATCCGGCCACTGCACTCCAGCCTGGGCGACAGAGCGAGACTCCGTCTCAAAAAAAAAAAACAAAAGAAAAAAAAAAAAAAAGAAGGAATCAAGTATTGATGCATGCTGTAATGTGGATGAACCTTAAAAGCATTATGCTAAGTGAAAGAAGCTAGACATGAAAGGCCAGATACTGTACGATTCCATGTATGAGATGTCCAGAATAGGCAAATCCATAAAGACAGAAAGCAGATTAGTGGTTGCTAGGGAATGGGGAGTGAGGTGGAGATGGGAGGAAATTGGAAGTGACTGATAACAAGTATAAGGTTTCTTTTTGGTGTTAAAGAAATGTTCTAGGCCAGGCGTGGTGGTACATGCCTGTAATCCCAGCACTTTGGAAGGCCGAGGTGGGCAGATCATGAGGTCAGGAGTTCGAGACCAGCCTGGCCAATATGGTGAAACCTCATCTCTACTAAAAATACAAAAATTAGCTGAATTTGGCGGTGCGCACCTGTAATCTCAGCTACTCGGGACAGAAGAATCGCTTGAATCCAGGAGGCAGAGGTTGCACTGAGACGAGATTGCACCACTGCACTCCAGCATGGGCAACAGAGTGATACTCCATCTCAAAAAAAAAAAAAAAAAAAAAAAAAAGAAAAGAAAAGAAATGTTCTGGCCGAGCATGGTGGCTCACACCTGTAATCCCAGCACTTTGGAAGGCCAAGGCGGTAGGATCACCTGAGATCAGGAGTTCGAGACCAACCTGACTAATATGGTGAAACCTTATCTGTACAAAAAATACAAAATATTAGCCGGGTGTGGTGGTGCGTGCCTGTAATCCCAGCTAGTCCAGAGGCTGAGACAGGAGAATTGCTTGAACCGGGGAGATGGAGGTTGCAGTGAACCGAAATCATGCTATTGCACTCCAACCTGGGCAACGAAAGCCAAACTCTGTCTCAAAAAGAAACAAAGAAATGTTCTGACATTAGAGACTTGTAATAGTTGCACATCATTATGAATATACGGAAAACCACTCACTCGCTTGTATGGTTTTAAATTGTACATTTTATGTTAATTATATCTCAATAAAAACAATTACAAGGATGAAAATAAAAAGCTACTAAATATAGCCCACATGCAATGGAAGGGGAATTAGACTCCACCTATTGATAGGTGAAGTGTCAAAGAGTTTGTTGGTCCAATGTTTCCACACCACACATGCTATATACCCATTAGGATAGCTGAAATTAAAAAGATTGACAATAAATATTGGCAAAGATATGGAGCAACCAAAACTCTCACACATTGCTGGTGAGAATGTAAGATAATACAATCACTCTGGGAGACATTTTGGCAGTTTCTTTTAAAGTTAAACACGTTTACCATGACCAATGACATACTTATTATGACAATCACATTCCTAGGTATTCACTCAAGAGAAACAAAACATATTCACACAAAGACTTGTACACAAGTATCTAGAGCAGCTTTATTCATTATAGTCCAAATCTGGAAATGACCTAAATGTCCATTAACAGTAACGAATAAACAAACTGGTTTATCCAAACAATGGAATATCACTCAGCAAGAAAAATAAATGAACTACTGATACATGAAAAAAATGCGTAAATTTCAAAATCAAGCTGAGAGAAAGAAGCCAGATACACACAAAAAAACGTAAGATATAATTCCAATTTACATGAAACTACAGAAAAGACAAATCTAATGTGTAATGACATACAGCAAATCAGTGGTTTCCTGGAGTTGGGGTGGGGTGTATTTACCGCAAAGGGACACAGGCAACTTTTTGGGTGATGAAATGTTCTATACTTTGATCGTGACAGTAGTACACAAATTTGTCAAAACACACAGAAATGTACACTTAAGTGGGTACATTTGATGGTATATATTACATCTCAAGAAAGTTAAGGAAAAAAAAATATATCCAGAATGCAACCCCTTCTTACCATCTCCACTATTTCCATCCTGATCAAAGTCACCGTCATTTATCACATGGCTTATTTCAATGGGCTTCTTTTTTTTTTTTTTTTTTGAGACAGAATATCACTCTGTCACCCAGGCTGGAGTGCAGTGGCTCAATCTTGGCTTACTGCAACCTCTACCTCCCGGGTTCAAGCAATTCTTCTGCCACAGCCTCCTGAGTAGCTGGGACTACGGGCGCGTGCCACCGTGCCCAGCTACTTCTTGTATTTTTAGTAGAGACAGGGTTTCGCCATATTGGCCAGGCTGGTCTTGAACTCCTGACCTCGTGATCCGCCCACCTTGGCCTCCTAAAATGCTGGGATTACAGGCATGAGCCACCGCACCTGGCTTGCCATGGGCTTCTAACGAGTTTTCTATTCTTGCTTTCTTCCTATTCTCAACACATAAGTCTTTACGTGATCTGCCTCCACCCTCCACCCTGGCTTCTGTCTGCCTCCTCTTCTATTAATTCCCCTTACTTGTTCTGGT
The DNA here is from genome assembly GCF_007565055.1 of Rhinopithecus roxellana. Classification (NCBI taxonomy): domain Eukaryota; kingdom Metazoa; phylum Chordata; class Mammalia; order Primates; family Cercopithecidae; genus Rhinopithecus; species Rhinopithecus roxellana. The sequence goes on along the minus strand of NC_044560.1, from coordinate 72,949,645 downwards.
CCAGCCATTCTGGCCACAGTATTCCTCTTCAAACATACCAGACACATTCTGTTAAAAGGTAAACTGAGGCACAATAAAAGTTTTAAAAGCTTATTTGAGCAAACAGGGATTCATGAATCAAGAAGCACCAAACCAAAAGGTGGTTTAAGCCTTCACTAAGGAATGCAAAAGGAAATATTTTATAGGACAAACACAGAAGTAAGCAAAGAGATGGCATGGTGGCTGACACCTGTTCTCCTACCACTTAGGGAGGCCGAGGTGGGCAGATTGCTTGAGCCCAGGGGTTTGAGACCAGCCTGGGCAACATGGCAAAACCCTGTCTCTACAAAAACTACAAAAAATAGCTGGGTATGATGGATAGAGCCTGTAGTCCCAGCTGCTTGGGAGACTGATGTGAAAGGATGGCTTGAGCCCCAGAGGTCGAAGCTGTACTCCCACTGTACTCCAGCCTGGGTGACAGAGTGAGACCCTGTCTTAAAACAAAACAAAACAAAACAAACAAAAAAAAGGGCAGACGCGCCTGTAATCCCAATACTTTGGGAGGCTGAGGCAGGCGGATCATGTCAAGAGTTTGAGACCAGCCTTGCCAACATGAGGAAACCCCGTCTCTACTAAAAATACAAAAATTAGCCGGGCATGGTGGTGCATGCCTGTAATCCCAGCTACTCAGGAGGCTGAGGTAGGAGAATCACTTGAACCTGGGAAGTGGAGGTTGTAGTGAGCCAAGATACTTTCATTGCACTCCAGCCTGGGCAATGGAGTGAGACTCCGTCTCAAAAAGAAAAGTAATCAAATAAACTACTTGATTGATTAAAATTATACATTTGTCTCATTTAGTCTATCCTGCTGGAAAGTCCCTAGTTATAATAAGTTAGTTGGCAGCTTCTGATTGGTTACCCTTAAGTTTCATTTTTCTTTAATACAGGTGTCTACAAGAAATTGATCAAATTAGGTTTCCCTCATGTTTGCAAATTTAGCAAGGTTAAGGTCACTCATGAAGCCCAACTGGCTTTGTCTGCTCAGGGATTCTTCAGGCCTGGTCTCCAAGTTAATTCTCATCTCAGAGCCTGTACCTTGCTGTTCCCTTTGCTCTGAATGATTTTCCCCCAGGATCTCTACATGGCTTTCTTCCTCACCTTCTTCAAGTCTTTACTCAAATATCACCTTTTCTATGAGGCCTTCCTTCCATGACCACCTTATTTAAAATTGCAAGCCCTTCTCTCTAAGTTTAAAGATAATTTGGCAATTTGGGGAGATTTTTAATAAAGTAAATGGTAAATAATATGAAAATAATTGTTTGATTTTTTTTTCATGAAATGGTAGATGAGGGTCTGCTCAGCATCTAATTGTGTGGGCTCAAATTCTTAGTAGCTCAATTTGCTAACCCATAAGTGCAAATGCCTCTGATAAACTTCTGAGTCTCAGGAAGTTTCACAGCATTTGAAAGTTTTACAGTCACAGCAGTTTGAAAGTGAAGTGGGAAGCTCACCGAAATTTGCCAATGCTGTGTTCACTGTGGCTCACTGTTGGGAGACCAAGGATTCCCATGCCATAGGTTAGGTGAAAGTTGGGCTATTACTTCCAAACAGAAAGGGCATAACTTCACCAAGGACCACTTTTTGAAAACAAAAATATTCCAACATACTCATAACTAAAAAGAGCTGTTTGCAACAGAATCCCTTCCCTTCCTATCCTTCCCCATCTTCCTCCCCTAAAGCTTTAAGTAACAGTTAACAGATGCAAAAAATAAAAATAAAAAACCCTCCAGGCACTATGTGAACCTAAAAAACCCAAAAAAACAAAAAACAAAAAAACTCCTGAATATTTGAAATATTCCAGAAATCCTTTGCCTTTTGTTGTAACAAATAAAGGATCTGTGAAGGCCAGATTCTCCATGGAGACTGAGAATGAGATTAGGCCTAAGGCCAGCTGAGAAAAAAAAAAGGTACTGTTAAGGGTATATTTAATATGAATGATTTCTAAAGTGTTTGTAATTTCTTAGTTTTTCCCTCTGAAATGGCTGAAGTAATGACTGGCATTCTCAAAGATATGTTATTCTACCAAGACAGTGTCTCCTTCTCAAGAGAAAGAGAGGCCCAGAATTGCTATGGCAGGAGTTCTCAAACTTGTTTTGGAGTGAGGTATGATTGAATGGAGGTAGTGGGGGCCCTCACATGACAGTGACCTGCAAAGGAGAGAAAAGGGACAGGAGGGGAAGAAGACAGGGAGGGCAGATTGTGGGCTAGGAGGGAAGGTGGCTTGCTTGAAATAAAAATACTTATTAAATTCAAAGTGTTTTGCTTCCTTACCATCTCACCTTTCCTTTTCTCTACTGGACCTTATCACTGCTGGGCCTGGAGGTGAGAACTGATGGGAACTGAAAGAGACTAGATCATATCATGTGGATAAAAAGCCAACAGAGTTCCCAGACAAGCCCTGGAGGCAGGGCAGTGAGGAGAGAGCTATAACCCAGAGCTTTGGGAGTCCCAGCATTGCCAAGAAATGTGGCTTTGTGAATAAACAAAGAAGAGCTTTAGGAAGTTTTCTTGTGTGTTGTGAGGTGTGATTTGCCTTTTATTGCTCTCGCAAAAAGGGTTTCCATAAAGATATATATTAACCTCAAGTCTTTTGGAGTTGGAATGAAGCTGTCACTGTGGCCTTAAGGTACATTTAGTGGCAAAACTGACACTAGAACTCTGTCTTCCTGAAATTTTTGTTTGCTACTAAAAAATTATCACTTGGGTAATATAAAGAAGTTGGTGCAACCTCTGCTGAAACTGCATCTGAGAGATGCAGGAGGGATCAGTTTGACCTCAAGGTGTCACAACCTGATTCCATGTGTGTTAGAGACAGTATAATGAGTGCAGAAGGACTGCAAAATATTGGTCAAATATAGGGAAAATACTTACAAACGATCTGTTTCCAAATGCATATATATGTAGGTAAAGGCATAGGAAAGCTCTGAAAAGGTACACGCCAAACTGATCCTAAGAGTCAACCTTATAGAGTACATGACAATGTACCTGGCACAGGAATTAACTCATTTAATTATCATAACAACTCACTAAGGTAGCTACTATTCCTGTCCCTACAACTCAGTGAGGTAAGTACTAATGAGGAGAGGTTAAGTGAGTGCCTGAGATCTCACAGCTAGTGAATAAACAGCAGAGTTGGAATTTGAACAACCAGCAGTCATACACTTAATCAAACTTAGAGAGCAATGAGGAAAAAGAGGTGGACATGCTGGGGCACAGGACATGAATGGGATATTTTGCTTTTACTTACATACATTCTTATTCAAATTTTTATAATGAGGATGTATTTATGCATTCACTTGTGTAATATCAAAATATATAAAACTAAACTGAAATATTTAAAAAAGCTATGCAAACACCCAAACGAGGCCGGGCACAGTGGCTCACGCCTGTAATCCCAGTACTTTTAGAGACCGAGGCGGGGAGATCACTTGAGACCGGGAGTTCAAGACCAGCCTGGCCAACATGGTGAAACCCCATCTCTACTAAAAATACAAAACATTAGCTGGGTATGGTGGCGCATCCCTGTAATCCCAGCTACTCGGGAGTCTAAAGCAGCAGAATCACTTGAACCCGGGAGGTGGAGGTTGCACTGAGCTGAGATCGCATCACTGCACTCCAGCCTGGGCAACAGAGCGAAGACTCCATCTCTAAACAAAAGAAAAAAAATCTCATTAAAAAATGGGCAAAGGACTGAACAGAAATTTCTCCAAAGGAGGCTTACAAATGACCAACAAACACGTGAAAATATACTCAATGTCACCAATCATTAGGGAAATGCAAATCAAAACCACAATCAGATGCCACTTCACACCCATTAGGCTGGCTCTTACCAAAAACAAAAACAAAAACAAAACAAAACAGAAAATATTGTGTTGGTGAGGATATAGAGAAATTTGACCCTTTGTGTACTGTTGGTGGGAATGTAAAATGCTGTGGAAAACAATACTGCAGTTCCTCAAAAAACTAAAGATATAACTACCATACAATCCAGCGTTCCATTTCTATGCATATACTCAAAATAATTAAAAGCATGATCTCAAAGAGATATTTGTACACTCCCATTCATGGCAGCATTATTCACAAAAGCCAAAAGGTGAAAACAACCCAGGTGTCCATCAGTGAATGAATGAATGAATAAAATGTGGTATATACATACGATGGAATATTATTCAGCCTTCAAAGGAAGGAAATTCTGACACATGCTACAACATGAATGAACCCTTAAGGACAGTATGTTAAGTGAAATAAATCAAGGGACAAATGCTGTATGATTCCACTTATATGAAGTACCCAGAGTAGTTAGATTCATAGAGACAGAAAGTAGAATGCTAGTTGCCCAGGGATGAGGGTTGGAGGACAAGAGGAATTGGTGTTTAATGGGTGCAGAGTTTTACTGAAGCAAGATGAAAAGAGTTCTGGAAATGGATAGTGATCATGGTTGCAAAATGTGAATGTACTTAATGCCACTAAACTGTATACTTAAAAATGGTTATGATGGTATATTTTATGCTATCAATATTTTTGACACGAGGCCTCACTATGTTGTCTGGGCTCGCCTTGAACTCCTAGGCTCTAACAATACTCTTGCCTCAGTCTCCCGAGTAGCTGGGGCTACAGGCATGCGCCACCACACCCGGTTTTTCCACACTTAAAAAAAAATTGATCCAAAAGGAGCACGAAGGTGGTAAGGGAGAGTTTAGGAGGTGACCAGAGGGTTTGTCATGGTCTGTCAGAATGCCACATGACTCATGCCTAGATTCTTTTTTTTTTTTTTTTAATATTTTATTTTATTTTACTTTAAGTTCCGGGATACATGTACAGAACGTGTAGATTTGTTACATAGGTATACGTGTGCCATGGTGGTTTGCTGAACCTGTCAACCTGTCATCTAGGTTTTAGGCCCCACATACATTAGGTATTTGTCCTAATGCTCTCCCTCCCCTCACCCCCCAGCCTCCAACAGGCCCTGGTGTGTTGTTCCCCTCCCTGTGTCCATGTGTTCTCATTGTTCAGCTCCCACTTATGAATGAGAAATTGTGGTGTTTCCTTTTCTGTTCCTGTGTTAGATTGCTGAGGATGATGGCTTCCAGCTTCATCCATTTCCCTGCAAAGGACATGATCTTATTCATTTTTATGGCTGCATAGTATATATGCATATACATGCATATATATACATATATACACATAGTATATATACATATATACACATAGTATATATGTATATATAGCACATTTTCTTTATCCAGTCTGTCAGTGATGGGCATTGGGGTTGGTTCATGCCTGGATTCTACAGAGAAAGTCTCACCTCTACCCAGGTTGTGTTCTCAAGAGACTGAGGGCCTGGGGGAAAAGAGCAGAGATGCTTTGATGCTCCAGGAGGCAGAGCATGGCACAGAGAAAGACAATAACCCCCACCTCTCCCCTGGAACACACTGAGATTGAACCACCACGAGCTCCTTTTACTATTCCTGCTCCAGCACTGGAATCAACTTTTCCTCCAAGAAACTAATTCATTGAAGTGATTATCTTTCTCCATTTACTTGGGATCTTTGTTTGAAAATCTAATACGTATATGCTGGGTGCAGTGGCTCACTCCTGTAGTCCCAGCACTTTGGGAGGCTGAGGCGGGTGGATCACCTGAGGTCAGGAGTTCAAGACCAGTCTGGCCAACATGGTGAAACCCATCTCTACTAAAAATACAAAAATTAGCTGGGTAAGGCAGCATGAGCCTGTAATCCCAGCTACTTGGGAGGCTGAGGCAGGAGAATCACTTGAACCGGGGAGGCAGAAGTTGCAGTGAGCCGAGATTGCACTACTGCACTCCAGCCTGGGCAACGAGAACGAAACTCCGTCTCAAAAAAAAGAAAAAAAAATTTGTATATATATGTTTGCATATATATATATATGCACACACACACATACATATACTTTCCATTCAGTTCAGCTTTATATGCTTATGGCAATATTGTACTGCCTTTGATAAATGTAGCTTTGTAGTGAGTCACAAAGTCAGGTAATTTAATTCTTCCAGTTTTGTTCTTTGAAATTGTTTCAACTCCATTAGATCCTTTGCATTTTCATGTAACTTTTAGGATCAGCCTGTCAATTTTTATTTTAAAAGTCTGTTGTGATGATGATTGGGATTGCATTGAAACTACAGGTCAATTTGGAGAGAACTGACATCTTAAAAACATTGAGATTTCCAATACATAAATGTGGAATGCCTCTTTATTTATGGGTCTTGTTTAATTTCCCTCAGGAAGGTTTAGTAGTTTTTAATGTAGACAGAGGTCTCACATATATTTTGATAAATTTATTACTGAGGGGTCTATGTTATTTCATGGTATTGTAAAGGGAACTGCTTTTTGTACTTCATTTTGTAACTGCTGCTAGCATGTAAAATAAAACTGGCTTTTATATTTTGATCTTATAACTTTGTACCTTGTTAAATTAACGTTTTATTTAATTAAATTCATCTACAAATAGGGATAAAGATTTTTATATTTCTTTCTTTCAAATCTTTATGCTTTGTTATTTCTTGTTTTATTGCCCTGGCTAGAAACTCCATTACAATGTTGAAAGAAAAGTGGGCTGGGTACAGTGGCTCACACCTGTAATCCCAGCACTTTGGGAGGCCGAGGTGGGTGGATCACAAGGTCAGGTGCTCGAGACCAGCCTGGCCAAAGTAGTGAAGCCCTGTCTATACTAAAAATACAAAAAATTAGCCGGGCGTGGTGACAGGCGCCTGTAAATCCAGCTACTCTCAAGGCTGAGGCAGGACAATCGCTTGAACCTGGCAGGCGGAGGTTGCAGTGAGCCAAGATTGCGCCACTGCACTCCCGCTTGGGTGACAGAGCAAAACTTTGTCTTGGAAAAAAAAAATAAAAGAAAAGAGGACATCAGGCCTTTCCCAGTCTTAACAAGAAAGCATTCAACATATTACCATTGTGCATAATGTTTAGTTGTTTGTTTTTCATAGAGGCCATAACCCTAGTTTGCTGAAAATTTTTATTATTAATGGGTGTTCCATTTTATCAAATGTGGCTGAGCGTGGTGGCTCACACCTGTAACCCCAGCACTTTGGGAGGCTGAGGTGGGTGGATCACCTGAGATCAGGAGTTTGAGATCGGCTTGGCCAACATGGCGAAACCCCGTCACTACTAAAAACACAAAAATTTGCTGGTCCTGGTGGCAGGCGCCTGTAGTCCTACCTACTTGGAGGCTGAGGCAAGAGAATTGCTTGAGCCTGGGAGGCGGAAGTTGCAGTGAGCTGAGATTGTGCCACTGCACTCCAGCCTGGGCGACAGGCCAAGAGTCCATCTCAAAAAAGAAAGAAAAAGAAAAAGAAAAAAAGAAAAAATTATAAAATGCTTTTTCTGTATTTATTGAGATGTTCAAATGATTTTTCTCCTTTATTAATATGTTGAATTTCATTGATTTTTCAAATGACAGAAACTAACTTGAATTTCTCATATAAACCACACTTGATTATTATATACATCCTTTTTATATATTGCCAGATTTAATTTGTTAATATTTTTAGTGAGTTTTGCATCTAGGTTCACAGGTGACGTATGGTTTATATTTTATGTCTTTGTATTGTCTTTTAAAAGCTTTGTATCGAGGTTATGCTGGTTTCATCAAAGAAGCGTGGAAATGGTTTCTCTCTCTTTTTTTTTTTTTTTGAGACAGAGTCTCTCCCTCTGTTGCCCAGGCTGGAGTGCAGTGGCGTGAACTTGGCTCACTGCAACCTCTGCCTCCTGGGCTCAAGCGATTCTCGTGCCTCAGCCTCCCGAGTAGCTGGGACTACAGGTGCCTGCCAGCAGGACTAGCTAATTTTTGTATCTTTGGTAGAGACAGGGTTTTGCCATGTTGGCCAAGCCGGTCTCAAACTCCTGGCCTCCAGTGATCCGCCTGCCTGGACATGCCAAAGTGCTGGGATTATAGGCATGAGCCATCAGTGCCTGGCCTCTTCTCCCTTTCTCCCATTTTAAGGCTGATGTCATTACTAATCTTAAGATTTTATGGAATTCACCAGTGGCACTAACTGGGCCTGGACTTTTGTTGTTGTTATTGTTCTAATGATGTATTTAACTTCTTGGATAAATATAGGGCTATTCAATTTTTCTATTTACTTATATGGTAGTTTTGATGAGGTTTTAGGAGGTTTGTTGTTGTTGTTGTTTTACAGACAGGGTCTTGCTCTGTTGCCCAGGCCGGAATGCAGTGGCACAATCATGGCTCACTGCAGCCTTGAACTCCCGGGCTCAAGTGATCCTTCTACCTCAGTCACCAGAGTAGCTAGAACTTCAGGCATGTGCCATCATTCCTAGGTAATTTTTGAATTTTTCATACAGATGGAGTCTTGCCATGTTGCCCAGGCTGGTCTCGAACTTCTGGCCTCAAGCAATGTCCCCTGGCCTCAGTCTCCCAAAGCACTAGAATTACAGGTATGAGCCACCATGTCCCACTGACAAGTTTTGCTTTTTAAAGAAATTTGTGGCCCGTATCAGTGGCTCACGCCTATAATCCTAGCACTCAGAGAGACTGAGGCAAGAAGATCAGTTGACCCCAGGAGTTTGAGACCAGTCAGGGCAACACAGGGAGACCCTGTCTCTACCAAAATAATAATAATAATGAAGCAGAAGGAGAAGAAGAAGGAGAAGAAGAAGAAGAAGGAGGAGGAGGAGGAGGAGGAGGAGGAGGAGGAGGAGAAGAAGGAGGAGGAAGTGTAGAGGAGAAGGAGGACGAGGAGAAGGAGGAGGAAAAGGGGGAGAAAAGATGAAGAAATCATGTTGTTCAAAAAAGATGAAGATATCCTTGTTCAAGAGTCAGCTGTGTAAAGGCTTAAGGGTTGATCATATATTTCATTATTGTCCTTTTGATGGTTGTAGGATATGTGGTGATTCCCCTCTTTCATTTCTGGTATTTTTAGTTTGTGTTTTCTCTTTTTTATTGGTAAGTTTAGCTAGAGGATTATCAATTTTTCAAAATCTTTTCAAAGAACCAAATTTTGGCTTTGTTATTTTCTTCTATTGTTTTATTTTTCCATATTATTGACTTCTGCTTTTGTCTTTGTTTTCTTCATTATTTCCTAAATGAAACTACTTACTATAGATTTAATTTGCTGATTTTTTTCCTCAGTTTCTTTTTTTTTTTTTTTTGGACAGAGTCTAGCTCTGTCACCAGGCTGGAGTGCAGGGGCGGTATTTCGGCTCACTGCAACTTCTGACCCCCTGGTTCAAGCGATTCTCCTGCATCAGCCTCCTGAGTAGCTGGGATTACAGGCTCATGCTGCCATGCCCGGCTAATTTTTTTTTTGTGTGTGTGTGTATTTTAGTAGAGACGGCGTTCTGCCGTGTTGCCCAGGCTGGTTTCGAACTCCTGAGCTCAGGCAATCTGCCCACTCGGCCTCCCAAAATGCTGAGATTACAGGCGTGAGCCACCATGCCCAGCCTTTCCCCCAATTTCTTAATGGGGAAACTTAGATAATTGATTTTCAGTCTTTTTAAAATTATTGGCCGGGCCCAGTGGCTCACGCCTGTAATCCCAGCACTTTGGAAGGCCAAGGTGGGTGGATCACCTGAGGTCCGGAGTTTGAGACCAGCCTGGCCAACATGGCGAATCCCTCTCTCTACTAAAAATGAAAAAATTAGCCAGGTGCGGTAGTGGGTGCCTGTAATCGCAGCTACTGGGGAGGCTGAGGCAGGAGTCGCTTGAACCCAGGAGGAGGAGGTTGCAGTGAGCCAAGATTGCGCCACTGTACTCCAGTCAGGGCAACAAGAGCAAGACTCCATCTCAAAAAAATAAAAAATAAAAAATAAATAAAATCATCATTTTTTGAGGATGAATTAAAGCCAGCTGCAGAAATTTGCACAAGTAGCAAGAAGCCTAATGTTAATCCCCAAGACTATGTGGAAAATGTCTCCAGGCCATGTCAGAAACCTTCACAGCAGCTCCTCTCATTACAGGCCTGGAGGCCAGGAGGAAAAAGTGGTTTCATGGGCTGGGCCCAGGGTCCCTGTGCTGTGTGCAGCCTAGAGAGTTGGTGCCCTATGTCCCAGCTGCTCCAGCCGTGGCTGAAAGGGGCCAACGTACAGAGCTCAGACTGTGCCTTCAATGGGTGGAAGCCTTAAGCCTTGGCAGCTTCCATGTGGTATTGAACCTTCAGGTGCACAGAAGTCAAGAATTGAGGTTTGGGGACCTCTGCCTAGATTTCAGAAGATGTATGGAAACTCCTGGATGCCCAGGCAAAAGTTTGCTGCAGGGGTGGGGCCCATGGAGAAACTCTGCAAGGGCAGTGCAAAAGGGAAATGTGGGGTTGGAGCCCCCACACAGAGTCCCTACTGGGGCATTACCTAGTGAAGCTGTGAGAAGAAGGCCACCATCCTCCAGACCCTAGAATGGTAGATCAATTGACAGCTTGCACCATCCACTTGGAAAGGCCACAGACACTCAATGCCAGCCCATGAAAGCAGCCAGGAGGGGGCTGTAACCTGCAAAGTCACAGGGACAGAGCTGCCCAAGACTAACCCTGGAACTACAAGATCTCTGACCTGCTTTGTGAAGTAACACAAAGCAGTCCTCTTTTACCTGCAGCTGAAAGCATTCCAAAAAGATACAAGAGGAAGATGTTAAATGTGGAGGTGAAACTGGGTCTCAGAGTTATTAATCTTCTATTAATAAATACTGTAATTTTATGACTAGTTATTGGAAAGGATGTGTTTAATACATTTAAATCTTTAGTGCAAGTTACAACGCACAGCAAAACACATACTCTGGTTAAAAATTTGACTTTACATATCAAATTAAAAACTAAAGAAACAAAATCGTTTTCTCTTCCAAATGGCATCATGACTGTGGAACTGCTGCTGGGAACAGACCTGACATTGCATAGGGCAGAAGGTAGGAATCGTGTTATCAGAAAAGGGTATCTTGAAGTTTAAAGTATGGTGGCTAATATTGCATCTTTCAGCATTTCAATCAAATCACAGATTTAGGTTTAAAAATTAAAAGTTTTAAAATAACTCAATAATTTGTAAAGATAGAATACAGACAAAAAACCTAAAAGAAGCTCCAAATGACTAGACCTTAATCCAGTGCTGTTACACCTATCACATCTAATGCTGTGATTTAATCATGAGTATTTCTATTTGTTGACAGTCATATGGCTATGATTGCCTTAATATTAATAAGAGGCATAATAAGTATTTAGATTAGTGCACCCATTCTTTGGCTTCTACATAAAAGTAATTTTTAAGGTATTGGACTGGTGTATAATTTTTGCCAACTTTTAATCTTGCCTTGCCAAGTAAAACTATTAATCTATTATAATCATTATTTATAAAAGAAAATGTTTAACATCTCAAAAGACTATAATCTTGGAATTTTTTTTTTTTTTTTTTTTGAGACAGAGTTTTGCTCTTGACAAGGTGACACCCAGGCTGGAGTGCAATGGCACGATTTTGGCTCAGTGCAACCTCCGCCTCCTGGATTCAAGCGATTCTCCCACCTCAGCCTCCTAAGTAGCTGGGATTACAGGCACTCGCCACCACACCCGGCTAATTTTTGTATTTTTAGTAGAGATGGGGTTTCACCATGTTGGCCAGGCTGGTTTTGAACTCCTGACCTCAGGCGATCCACCCGCCTCGGCCTCCCAAAGTACTGGAATTACAGGCATGAGTCACCACACCCAGCCAATCTTGGACCTTTAAAAATATTAAATTTGGCTTTATAAAATCATATTAACTTCCTTTTGTTCATTTATTTATATTTACCACAGACAAGTGAAGCTCCTTCATGGACTGGCATGAGGCTGCACATGGAAAATCCTGATTTCAAATATTTTCTCCCAAATCTATTACACACTGGAAAATGTTTACCTTCATCTTTCTATACTTAAAAATAGTCTTTTTGCTCCTTTATTTAATGATTATTTATATATTTGTGACATGTAAAGCCTCATGAAAACCACTCTAGAGAAGTCCAAAACATGTAAGACCTCACCCCTGACCTTTGACCTGTTGATGCCTTGGCTGGGCCATAAGACACATCACACAGCATCAGGCAAATTTTGTGTTCTCTGCATCAAGTCTTTTTTATTTATGAAAGTCCAAATACCAATTTTTTTTGCCTAGCCTAATTTCCTTCAGGTCTCAACCTCAACCTTGTGTGTCTTTACTAATAGGCAGCCAAACAATTGGCAAGGTTGATTTTGATGGTGCTAGAAAACCAGAGGTGTAGTGTTGTAAGGGGTGATGCTAATCAAAGGCCAGAGAAGGACCATGACAGGAGAGTGTGAAGATGGCAGCATCCTGTGAACAGGAGCCCAGCCACACATAGATTCATCTCCTCTGAGGCCTGTTCTTTCTGGACCCTTACTGAGACTTCTAGCTCTCTTTGAGCAAATAAAATGGATGGGGAAGCACCCCTGTTATTTCTATGTTCTCTGATTTGTCTAGCCTTCAGAACTCTGTTCTAAAAATGTCTGAATTTGATCAGGACCATAAGATGATTATGTTCTCACTGCAGGTGGATTGTGAACTAAATGTATCAGTTTGGCAGCCAAGATCAATAGCCTTGCCTTTTTTTTTTTTTTTTTTTTTTTACAAAGTTCCGTTTGGCAGAGGCCATTAAGGGAAATCCTATCTATCAGAATTCAGCATTAGAGTACAGAATTTTCAAGACCTGTCCACTGAACAAAATTAGTTCCAACCCATTGCTAATTTGGCTCAAGAAAAAAAAAATGCTCTTATTTCTAAAAAACACACTAAGCAATGTTTAAGTATTTTTAAATGATCAAGTAAGGAAAAAATTGTTTAAAAAACAAAACTAAATAGTGATTTCCTGCAACACACGTTTAAGGCATCTCTACATTATTTTCAAGCCTTTTTTTATACTACAAGTAAATCAACACAGGCAAGCCAAAGCAGCCTCATAGTTGTATCACAATTTCATACATCAAGGCTCTTGGAGAGCCTATCTATTTTGGTTTGCTCCCAGCTTTTTTTTTTTTTTTTTTTTCCTGTGAGCTTGTTTTATAATAAACATTTTAAACATTTTCCTCCCAACATGCTTCTCCACAAATATCTTTCCTAAATGGTACATTCGGCTAATTGATAATGCTAATTTCCACTTTATTTAGCATGCAAGCCTCCACGTTGAAACCCTGATGGACTAATTGGGGTCATTTAAAGCCCGTCTAAGAAATGGGCTTCTTCTTACACATGCTTAGTGAGATTTTGGAACACTGTTGTCAGGAAATACAAGCAATCCCTGAAACTTTTTCCCCCTGGGTTATCAGAGTCCGAGACAATTGATGACATTACATCAGTCGTTCATTTTAGATTCGTGGAGCCCACAAAAATCAATAGTTTTCCATTATCAGGTCCAGCTGGGTCACTAGTCTGTCAATGAGCTGTTACAATTGCTGTACAGGGGTGAGCCTGACCAGTCAATTGCTGCTGACAAGAGGAAAACATGCTGACAGCCACAGGAACAAGTCAGAACACAGATTTGCACTTCAGTTTGCCATCCAAAGAGGCTCAGAGCAAGGCCATTTTCAAGACACAGGGCATGCTCCCTGGGAGGTGGGGGTGGGGGTGGCGGCGCGTGTGGAGGGAGGTCTACCACCCCCGGGTTTTGTAGCACAAGTGCCTAAGGGCCTGTCCTGGCTCCAGCCAACCATCTCTTATAGAGATAGCTGTAGACACTGCCTTTGTTAGTAAGAGGGCATGTAACAGCCAGAATTGTCCCTAAACACACCACATTGTATGTACCACAGCAAGATTAGGAGGAAGGAACCCAAATTTTACTATCACTGACCCAGATGAAACTATATAAAACTTGAGAAATAAAAAAGCTTAAAGAGGAAGAAAATGGGCCAGAGGCATCAAATCTAAACAAATAAGGCTAAACATGTCGCAAGTAATATTGACTGAGGACAGGAGATCCTCTGGTGTTGGTACATAGGCTGTCTCCTTGTTGTCTCATTGTTTATAACATCTATACTTCGATCTCAACATGACATATTTAACCAAACTAAGCATCCCTGATTGGTGACTGATCCACAGCTAACTGCCTGATGCAGTGGGCAGCGAGGGGAATGGAGGTCTAGTCTTACCCTGCCTACAACTAAGAAGTAAGAGTATGGAGTGGTGAGCTTGGGCAAGTATATTAACTGCCCCATATTAACACGGAGACATGCTTGCTTTACATGTGTTACAAGGTGATCATGAGATTAAAAATGAGGTCATTTAAAAATGAGGTCAATTGGCAGGGTGTGGTGGCTCACACCTGTAGTCCCAGCACTTTGGGGGACCCAGGGAGGCAGGTCATCTGAGGTCAGGAGGTTGAGACCAGCTTGGCCAACATAGTGAAACCTGGTCTCTACAAAAAATATAAAAAATTAGCCACGTGTGGTGGTGGGCACCTGTAATCCCAGCTACTCGGGAGGCTGAGGCAGGAGAATCACTTGAACCCAGGAGGCAGAGGTTGCAGTGAGCTGAGATGGCACCACTGCACTCCAGCCTGGGCAACAAGAGCAAAACTCCATTTAAAAAAAAAAAAAAAGAAAAAGAGATCAATTGAGATGAGAGTAAGCTCTGTCCAAGTAAAGGACTCTGTGCGAGTGTGCACGAGTGTGTATTTGTGTGTCTCTTACTCTGTGGAAGCTATCCATACAGCAAGAAGTTGGAAGCAATTGAAAGAAGTCCTGCTCCAGAATAATTCATTTTTGGTCTAGACTAAATGTTGTCCTTCATTAGTTGAATACATGAATAATCGCTAAAGACCATCATGAGTGAAAGCCAGAACTTAGAGGACAGCTCAGGAATCTTAATGGGTTTTGTGGCTCTCCTTACTCCATAGAGAAGGTGGTTTAGATGCTAGTAAGGTCGATACATACTGTCTGAAGCTTGCCAAGCATCATGAATTTGTGCAATTCTCTGGTCTACTCACCCTGGTTCAATTTCAGACATCAAACTTAAGAGCTCAAAAGATAAATATTTTGAATTTATTTCAATATTATGATTTGTAATGTTCCACTTTTATTAACATCTTTCAAGTATTAAATTGTAGTCTTTTTCCCTCTCAATGCCTCCAGTCTTGGGTTTGAATCTTTTGGAAGTCAACATTCACTTGTGTTCCATCATCAAAGCTGGTAATCAACTGTATTACTGGAAGCTAACTAACTAGGGCTTTTTATTTTTTTAATGCTACCCCAAAAAATTATTTTCTTTAAATGAGTAAAAAAAGTAGTTTTAACAAGAGCAAATTTGCTAGTAATTAGATGAACCAGTCTTATGTCTTCCAGCACTTGGAAGCATGAAATTCACCAGAACTCTCACAGCATTAATTAAAAAGAATTTATGTTTTTTTAATAAAATGCTTCATGTTTTAGCTCCTTTATTCTTCCACAAAATGTGATTATGTGGGGGCTGAAGGGAATTCAGGTTAATATGTTGACACACTTAACAATGCAGGGTCATGTTGCACAATACGCTTCACTGGTTTGGTTCAGTACACCCCCTGACAGGGCCTAATCATCCCCTGCCCTAAAGGCAGAGGGAAAGAGAGGATTTTAATTACTGCTCTGTATGCAAGTTTGCCAGCATTAAATTGAGACATAATTAGGCCTCTGAATTTTAATAATTGTCCTAGCTAATTGGGCAGACAAGTACGTTATACAGCATGCCGTGATTAGATAATTAGTATTTCCAAATGACAAAATTGGGCTCTTGATTACAAATTCTACATGAAGGGGGAAAAAGGTAGCAAGCAAATCTTTACAAGTCTGTTAAGGGAGAATTTAGCGATGTTGGTAATTTAAAGTCCATTAGGAAGCAACATTTCACTCTCAGAGCTGGATGTCTGAGACAAGGGCGTCTGGCCTCCTCTGGCTTCTCCTCAGGGTGCTCTGTTTTCCCTGGGGTCTGCTGCATCCACCTTCCCCCATCAACCCTAAGCTTAGTAGCCATCGTTGACCTTGGGTGAGGTCTGTTTCACTAGATGGCAGGTGGTAACCCTGAAAAAGAAATCACGAAGTGTAGGGAGGATAGAACAGAGAAGAGGTAATCTACCAAAGTGGGGAGGAGCTGTGTAAGTACCCAATGTGACTTTCTCTTGCAAACAGCTGTTCTTTCAATCTTCTCCCAGAATTTACCACTCTCATTGTATCATCAGCTCCACTAAAATCTTTTTGGTGGAAAAAAAAAAATCTTAAATCAAAATCTTAAATTTCTGAAGTATTACATTATTGGGGTGAAGAGTGTGGGCATTGGAGACTGACTTGGATTTGAAGTCATCACTTACTAGGAGGGTGGTCTTGCATAAATTACTTAATCTTTCCAGGTCTCAGTTTTCTCTTCGGCAAAATAAAGAACCTTCTCTAATAAGATTGTTGAAATAATTAAATAAGATAATACACATACAGATGGCCCCCAACTTAGAATGGTTTGACTTAGGATTTCTCTACTTTACAACTTTACAATGGCACAAAAGCTCCTTGATTTATGATGCGGTTATGTTCAAATAAACCCATGATAAATTGAAAATATTATAAGTCAAAAATGTACTTTCAACTTAAAATATTTTTAATCCACAATAGGTTTATCAGGACAATCCATCATAAATTGAGGTGCACCTGTAGTTTAAAGCTCAGTGCCTGGCCGGAGTAAATGTTCAATAAGTATTAGCTGTTAAATGCAAATTAAATCAATGATATTGGAAGGCACAAGGTGAAGGTGCTGGGTCTGGCTCTTTGCTATGCCAGTCCTCAGATGAAGCAAGGTTCCCTGTTCCCATTGCTTTCTGACAGAGGAGTGTGGTACTTCATTTATGCTGGGAGGTGGGGTTGAAAGGCCAATGGCAACAGCTGCCTCCACAGCTGAAATGCCCAACCAGATTTCCTTTCTCCCCATTCTTTAAGGGTTGGCATTGCAGATAAGCCCTCCCATGCAAAAGTCATGGGGTCACATCAGTAGTGTAGGCTCTAAAGCTATGTTTTTCAAGCAAAAGGAATATCAATTGGATGAAAACTAGAACCCCTCTAAAAAATGATTGATAGGTGGTTCATGGATGACTATCTGATGAAAGTTTGTAAGGGGAAAAACTCAGAAGATCCAGATGTATATTCCTGACCACTGAGAAGGAAAATAACAACGTCTCCATGGCCTGGTCCAGTCAAAATAGATACCAGGCTGAATCAGTCTTTTTTTTTTTTTTTTTTTTTTTGAGACAGAGTCTCACTCTGTCACCCAGGCTGGAGTGCAGTGCAGTGGCATAATCTCAGCTCACTGCAACCTCCATCTCCCTGGCTCAAGAGATTCTCCTGCCCCAGCCTCCCGAATATCTGGGATCACAGGCATGCACCACCACACCTGGCTAATTTTTTGAGTAGAGAAGGAGTTTCACCATGTTGACCAGGCTGGTCTCCAACTCCTGACCTCAAGTGATCCGCCCGCCTTGGCCTCCCAAAGTGCTGGGATAACAGGCGTTAGCCACGGGGCCTGGCCTAAATTGGCATTTATTACTTTCTTAGAACTTTGGGCTATCTCGTTTATGAATGATGGAAGAGTTCTCCTGGGGATTTCAATTCAGAAAGCAGGGTTCTCTCTGTGGGTAAACTTCCTATCACCCAGACATAATTTCTACCGAACATCATCAATTAAATAGCGAGAGAGGAGGTCAACACCTTGAGACCTGAGGAAGAAGGAAAACTACTTATGATTAAGTGTAGGATGCAAACGTTCTGTTAGAAGCTTAGAAGCAAAGAGTAAGATATTATTTTGTTGGATACCAGAGAATACAGAAAGACAGAGGGAGCGGCCCTTATGACTGATTTGTGTTTATACAATAAGGAAATATCTCATCTGGGGTCTCTCCGTAATTCACAGGGACCCTGCTTCCAGGGGCGCGCGTGGCGAAGAGAGTCCGTCCAGAGCTCCAGCCCTCACTGCACTTCCCAGGTGCCAAGACAAAACATCACTGGGTGGGGAGGGAACTGTCATGAGGATTATTCTCCCGCCACACAATGCTGAGCTTCTCTCCCTCTCTTTTTGAAGAAGTGCGTTTATGACTGATCGCTCAACACCTTGTTGGTTCTGATTGCAGAAAACACACCTTATAAATATATGATAACCATCCTGTAATAGAGAGTGTGACAATTTACTTCACAGTGCGTTTCGGGCTGCTAATTGATCGTTTCAGTCCAGGGACGATTTGGAATAAATTATAGCCATCAAAAGGATATCACAGCTCATTTTGGTGGAAGGGTTTCCACGTCGCTTCGCGTTCGTCTCCCGGAGAGAACAGATTGCACCCGGCGGGCGTTGAGGAGCGGAGGGAGGGGGCAGGGGAAAAGGAGGCCAGCGGGGCGGGGCGGGGCCGGGGGCGGGGCCGGGGGCGGGGCAGCGTCGCCCGCGGCGGCTGCAGGTCCGCGGCTGGACGGTAGAGGCCTCCCTTCCGAGGAGGCGGTGCTGGGACCGGCGCTGGGCTGCAGGCTGGGGCTCCGCTCCCCGGCGCGAGCCCGCGCGTGGTTCCCAGTGAAGTCCCCGAGCGGCTGGGCCCAGCGTGAGTATTCTCAGCCCGCTGTCCTCCCCCTGCAGGCGGCAGCGCCCGTTTATTTGAGGTGAGAGTCTCCCTCGGGCAGAGGGCCCTGCTTGGGGCGGGGGTGCTCGCGTGCACGGGGTCGCACCTCCTGCCCGAGGCTTCCCCTCAGCGGGGCTGCTCCGCAGGGCAGACGCGGTGACCCAGGGCCCTGCGTTCTGCGCTCCTGGAGCTGGGGGTAGCGAGGCGTGGAGGCGCCGTGGCCCCTTTGGGGGCTTTGTGTGCACTTGGGGCTCGTGACTCAGATAGCTCTGGTTCCCACGCTGCAGTCGGGTAGGAGGCTAGTGGAGAGACCTAGTCTGGAGGGAGCTATGCCCGCCGCAAACCTCAGGAGAGGGCCGGCCTGGCGAGACGGCGCAGCGAGGCGATGCCGAGGTCGCCTGGGGGTCGCGAGGGCAGCGGGTGACGCGCTGTGGAGCGCGGCGAGAACGACGGCCCCTGACCTCGGAGCGCTGGCCAAGGCCACGCCGAGGTGGCTGGACCCTGCCCCGGGGAGATCCCCGCGGCCGGCCTGGGCCCCAGCCTGCCTCAGAGACGCCCTCTCGCTTGGATTTCAGTTTCCAGCAAAAGTGTGTGCCATTGTGTGGCGGTCGTGGAGGAGGGAGACCCAGGCGCCTGTCTATCGCTGGATGGGATTGGAATTTGAAGAAAAAATGTCCCTACCCATGGTTGCGGATTCTTGCCTATCTGGCCACCTGCAGTCCCGCCCACGAGACCTCCAGCTTTCATTCTCTTCCTAAATTAAAGCCCGAGGACTGAGGCCCTTCACGCGTAGCGTAGCCCCATCCCTGGTGCCCAAAGCCGGCCCTCGCACGGCGGTTCTTAGCTTTTTAGTCTCTGTCACGCTAATACATGATGTCAGTCCAGGTCAGGGATGATTCCATGCAGGCGATTTTGACAGCAGTCATCATACCAAGCTATTAGGAAGTGTGATGTCAGTGCGTTCTGGAAGGACAGATAATATATAAACCAGTTCTTGACACGGTATCTCACAAGGAAACATCTGAGGCCATCAGTAAAAGAGGCATTTTAATTCACACACTAAAAATATTTGTGTTTAGTTAACATCGTGCAAATGTTGAAAGAAGTATTTATCATTTTGTAGGTATTTATCAATGTACTCAAAAAAGTCCCTATAGGAAGGAGGAGGTTTTATTTCCATTCTGTCATAAACTGAGGAACAGAGATGTTATGTAACCAAATAGTCTAAGTAAGTTAGTGAGAGAGCTCTATTTTTGAGACCAAACATTTTCTAAAACTGGAATAATTGGAAAAATCAAGTCCAAATTTAAGCAGATGCTTTAGGCTTAACATTATATGATAGCCAGAAGTTGTATTTTCATGGACCACATACTTTGGGAGGCTAATCTGTGGGAGTTAATTTTACAGTGAACTCCATATGTGGCCCAAGATACAATTTTCTTTTCCTCCATCCATCCATTCAATAAGTATTTGTTCATTATCTATTATAGGTCCTCCACTTCATTTTGCTATTGAACATGATCCCTATGGACATTTAATAAGTAATTGTTGAAATGTAACTAAAATATGTATATTTTCTCCTGGCTCCAAGAAACTCAAGGAACATTATTATGAAAGAGTTAAAAACTGTAGACTTTCTTTGATACAAATGCAAAATTGTATTGATTACCTTTAAGTAGAAAGTCAAGGGAAAAAAATAAATTAGGAATCAGAAAGCTTTCTCCAGATTGTGCCGTATTCACAGTACCAACAATACCATGTTTTTTTTTTCTCCTTTAAAACTCATTAAGCAAAGTTTAAAGGACATACATGATTGAAGGGGATATTCTTTTAATCACTTTAGAATGCAAAATAATCCTTAAAAGGTCTTGATCCTTATTTGGTATAATTTGGTATACTGGACAGGCTGGTTTTATTTGAGTTGAAAGCACTATATTTCTAGTTAAAATCAAGACCACATATAGTACCTTTTTTTCCCCCAATCTTAAGTCAGAATTGTCTACAATTAAGTAAACAAAATGCATCCCAAGTAGTCGTACATACACCTGGTTAAAATTAATTGGTTTAACAAAAATATAAAAACATACTCAATATGTTTATCTCAGTTATAGTTTTCATTTTTCTTGGATAATGCTTGAAATGATTCAAAACAATATCTAGATCCTTAAATATTAAAACATTTTGTGTGAAATCTGCAAGATGCACCTAAAGGATGTACCATTTTTTGAAGTACAATATATTAGGAATAATTTTGTCCCTAACTCTCAGCTAGAGGACTGAAACTGTATAACCAAGATCTAACTAATGTCTGCGTGTTAACAACTACACCTGAACTTACACAAACATTTTAGTATGTTATCTATCAAGTCACCTTGGAAGGCTCTCACTTATTGTGTGGGTGCTTCCATTGCTGCCTTTGCTCAAAACGTTTCTGGAGCTCTTTATTGGGCACTGCTTTCAGAACCCACAGCACATCTGGTTTAAGAGCCTGGGAGGTGGCAAGCCGTCTTCCTTTAGCATCCTTCAGTGCCCTGAAGAATAAGGTGGTGGTCAAGTCAGGATAATTTAATTTGGGGTCCAAACAAGCTGAAAGAAAATTAGATGGCTTCCCTCAATGACTTTTTAACTACTTCTAAAGTCATTGAACTAACATGTGGCAGCATCACTGGAATAAGAGTAGCTGCCAAAGGACAGCCTTAAGAAAAGTGCTACACATTATCTTTGATTGTCAATGAATTACTGACTTAACAATCATATACATGTGTAGTGCATTGGTATGCATGATGAAGAGATATTACTTCAAAAAGTTATATTGTCAAGAGTTTGGTTGGTTGATTCTAAATTTTTTGAGTATATAATTTTGGTATGATTTAAAAAGCTAGGTTCTAGAATATGGAATTGGGTGGGAAACAGTCAAGATGTCGTGGCTACAATTAGGGTTGCCCTATATAATTCCAGAGGATAGGCATTCCATATTCCTTGAAATATTAAAGAATCATACTCATTTAAGAAATCAGACATAACTTGTATTCTATTTGGTGAGCAAGGCTTTGACTATTACCAAAAACTTCACCTTCTCTTAGCCTATGGGTGAGGTCTAACCTGTGAGGTAAAACACTTGTCATTTTTAGTAGTCGATTATAAATACAGACTCAAAAGCATATATGCAGTGGAACCACCATATTGTTTTAAGTTAATAATATTCTACCTGCTATACAAAATACAGAATCATGAAACTCCTAGCCCAGTGAATTAAGCTCTTATTATAATATTCAAGGCCAGAATTTGGGAGATGGTATAGAAAGTCATCCAAGGAAAAGAGAGGGATGGGGGAGAAAGAGGTTAGTCATGGGGCTTTTAAATTATAATTAGTTGTATTTATCTGAGGGAACAACTTGCCATTGCTTTCCAAAAACCAGCAAACAATTTAAAATTGGAGGAAATAATTCAAATTCAACTCCAGCTGAGACTATATGGAAAACCAAGAAAAGCAGAAATAATGTAATTAGCTGAGTAGGAATTTTCCTAACAGTTCAAGTCTAATACCTTTAGTATTATATAGAGGGCCAAGGGATGGTTAGTGATTAGCAAGAATCCAGACCATAATGATCAGGAGAGATCAAGGTCAATGGACAAAGATGAAAGAGCTTTCCTGCTTAAACCCAATGTTGCAAATGCTGATGCTCTTACATAGGGAAGGTCAGCCAGCAGACAAAGAAATAGGGCAGCAGTCCCAAAGCAACAAGTAGAGTCATTCCTCTCTTTCACTCCAGAATTAGATTGCATATGGAGATTAACCAAGATTGAGCTGAGACAAAAAGAATATCATTCTTTCAGCCAGGTATAAAGTCTGGAACTGAGTCCTGTTTCTACTTTGATGAACTTGGGTGTTGTCCAGACATAGGGGAAGGGAAAACCTGCTGGGCCCTGGATACCAGCATTATACACCTAATTAAAAAGGTCAGTGAACAAGGTGGACAGACCTAATTCTAGATCTTTTCTGGGGAAAGATACTGGACTGCTTGTCCATTAGGTAGACAGAATGACTCTTAAAATGTATGTTAGGTGCCGGGTGCGGTGGCTCATGCCTGTAATCCCAGCACTTTGGGAGGCCAACACAGGTGGATCACCTAAAGTTGGGAGTTTCAGACCAGCCTGGCCAACATGGTAAAACCCCGTCTCTACTAAAAATACAAAAATTAGCTGGGCATGGTGACACACATCTGTCATCCCAGCTACTCGCGAGGCTGAGGCAGGAGAATCACTTGAATCCGGGAGGTCGAGGTTGCAGTGAGCTGAGACTGTGCCACTGCACTCCACTCTGGGGGACAGAGCGAGACTCCATCTAAAAAACAAAGAAAAAAATAAACAGGGGTATAAGGGAGTATCAGTTATCTGGCAAACTGTCCATAAATAGTAACTGTGGAAAAACAAGTAACAGTGATTTTAGCCTTCCTTTTGAAATGGGTAGCCTAACCATCATGATTACCCATCCTTTTTTTTTTTTCTTGAGATAGGGTATCACTCTGTCACCCAGGCTGGAAGTGCTGCAGTGGCGTGATCTCAGCTGCCTACAACCTCCACCTCCCAGACTCAAGTCATCCTCCTACCTTGGCCCCCAAGTAATTGGAACCTCAGCCGTGTGCCACCACGCCTGGCTAATTTTTTGTATTTTTGGTAGAGACAGAGTTTTGCCATGTTGCCCAGGCTGTTCTTGAACTCCTGAGCTCAAGCGATACTCCTGTCTCAGCCTCCCAAAGTGCTGGGATCACAGACATGAACCACTGCGCCCAGCCATGATTGCCCATCTTCTATTGATTTAAGAGTTTATCCAAATATTTTAAAATCTGAGTCTAACTATTAAATTTTGTGTATAGTGTTTATTGCTTCAGGAGTGGGGAGAGGGCCGTTTTCAGTGTGGTCCAGGTAGTTGTAATAGAAGCCTGGTGGGTATAGTTAGAAGTCCATCTCTTTCATAGAGAGAGGTTCCTGTCGTTAGATTCCAAAATTCACGTGTCAATCCAGAGTACAGAAAAGGTAGAGAATTGCCATGATAATTGAGAAGTGGTAGAAAGAGTCCTGGACCGGGAGTGGGAACTAGGTTTATCAGTCCCAATTATGTTTATTGAGGCAAATTTTAGTTTTCCTCATAGGCAAAATGTATATAATAGTAATATCTACTAGTCTACTTTGCAGGGTAGTTTGTGCCTCATCTGAGGTGAAGTAAATGAAACACTTGCTGTGCATGTGCAGGATTTTGTGTGCTACAATGCAGGTTTTATAGGTAAAGATAATGCTTGTAGCCCTGGAATTGTCCAAATATATGAACCAAAATATAAAGATAGAAACCCACCCGTGGGAACTTGGGAGAAGAGAATAGTTTTAGCATGGATACTAGAGACAAATAGATAATATAGTGATTGCTCCTCCTTTTTCAGATTCATAGGAAGTACCCTGTTGCCATTGCAAGAGATTTTGTTTTTAGCTTCCTGAAGACCTGTTGTGTATAAAGTAACCTTAAGATAGCCGCCTTTATACTATCAAGCTCAGTTCTGCAGCAGTGGCACTGAAAGGACAATCTTTCCTTGTGGAGAAAATTGACCAGACTCCTAGGCCTCGATTATTGTATTCCCAATGGTCCTTCTTTTCATAGACATTTCATTAATCCCCATTGCCATGTTCATGCCTTAAAGGGGAAGAAGGAGCTGACTTGAGTTCTACAGATTGGCTTAATCGGTCAGTTATGAACATTTTTTTAAAAACAATTGTTATTCTTCCCATAGTAGCAATTCATTTCTGTTGCAGACACAGCAGGACCCCACCTCCCTGGACCCTGCAGACCATTAAAACAAAAATTAACAGTTTAATTTTCTCCTTCTTTCCTCTGTGTATTTAAAAGGTACAGAGGATTAAGGGGGAAAGGCAGTTTGCCTCTCTACCTTACAGAAACCCCTGTATAGATATAGACGGCATCATTGGCTCCCAACAACATGAAGCATTGGCTCCTAGAGAGGAGGGGGAAGTGGATGTGGGTGTCCTCAGGTAGGTATATACTCATCCCTTTCTTCTGTGAGTTGCCGGATTTCACCTCATGAAAAGTGAAAACAATGCCCCTTCTCTGAAGTCATGTTAGAGGGATGTTTTCTGGAGGCTTGTTGAGTATCCTCCATACAGGGACGCTTCATAAGTTCACATTGTGTGAGGCACCGTGTATGTGAGCCAGGACAGTACAGTGACAAAGGAAAAGGGGCATTTGATTCAGGCAGTATGTGTTTGAATATCTGATCTGCTTACCAGCTTAGTGGCTTGGGCAAATTTTTTCATCTCTCTGAGTCTCAGTTTCTTTATCTGTGAAATGGCAGTAATAACAGTGCTCACTTCTAAGGATTAGTGTGCACGAGGTAAGTGTATGACAAATGGGAGTTGTAATATTAGGCTCTGGGGAGTCAGGGAGGAACATAAAGAAATATAAGGCAAATGCCCGTCTTCAAGGAGCTTTCAGTTTGGTTGGAAGGGACTGAATAAAAATAAAACTGACAATACAAGGCAGAAAATGGGAGCACCAAGTGAGTGCTGCAGATGATAAATTCAGCAGTCTGCCAAGGACTAGGATGATGGTTGAAAGGTTTCAGGACAGAGGTGGGAGTTACTCTCTGGATTTGCAGACTGGACAGGAGTCAGATATATAGAGTGAAATTGAGAAATCATCCCAGATGGTAAGAGAAAGGAGAGATCAGAACACAAAGCACACGCACAGCAGGGGTCAAAGTATGCCAGAGTGGAAAGTATACCAGCTTTTGAGCCAGATGTAAGAATCCTAGCGCTGCTATGAGACCTTAGTTGGACGAGTACCTTAAATTCTTTAGCCTTCTACAGCCTTAAAATGGGTGTAATTATACCCACCTCTTAAATTGAAGGGATTAAATAAGATAATATTTGTAATGCCTAACATGGTGCCTGGCATCTTCAGTAAAATAAAGACAATTCATGTGATGTTTTCAGGGGACAAAGAGAGAGCTGTCTGCCTGAAGAGCTGTCTGGCCTTGTATAGGCTAGTAGTGGAAAACACACCAGAACAGCTAATTAATGCCTATGGGGAGGGTAGGAAGGAGGCTTGAAAGTCAATTTAAGAAGCTGGGGCTGGCCGGGCACGGTGGCTCACGGCTGTAATCCCAGCACTTTGGGAGGCTGAGGCGGGCTAACCAGAGGTCAGGAGTTCAAGACGAGCCTCAACATGGAGAAACCCCGTCTCTGCTAAAAATACAAAGTTAGCTGGGCGTGGTGGTGCATGCCTGTTAATCCCAGCTACTCGGGAGGCCGAGGCAGGAGAATTGCTTGAACCTGGGAGGCAGAGGTTGCAGTAAGCCGAGATTGCGCCATTGCACTCCATCCTGGGCAACAAGAGCGAAACTTCGTCTCAAAAAAAAAAAAAAGAGAGAGAGAGAAAAAGAAGAAGCTAGGGCTGTTATAGGCAATCAGAACTACCAAGGCAAAGATAGTTAATCTTAAGGCACTCTGAAAGCTGTATTGGAGGAACGAAGAAACTCACTCCTTTATGTGTAAAGTGATCAGAGTCTAGATTAGGATAGTGGAAGGGTTAGTAGACCTGGTTGATGTGTTCTTTTTAAAGTTATATTCATAAAAGCAGTTTAGGGTTCAGCAGTTGGGAATGGGGGGAGCTTTTTTGTTTGTTTTGTTTGTAGACTCCTAATATTTAGGACAATTATTAATTGTCCACAATAAAACTAGGATAGACCCACGACTTTGGAAAAGGAGTTCACTCAGTATTCAGGGACAGTAAAAGGTGAGAAGTAACTCTGATGCTAAATAAACTCTATAATTTGCTTCAGCTTATAAAATAGCCCCTTTTAAAAGCCCCTTCCCCCTTCCTATTATTAATACAGATCGAGTATCTTCCAACCACTGATTTTCAGGAAGACACAAGTACAGATCATTTATTGCTGTACAGAGTTTGCAGTTACGATTGTAATACCAAGAGGGGTTAGGGCAAAGGGCGAAGATGCTGCCAGCAAAATAGTAATGTTGATGATTTTATTTATTTGGTAATAATGAAATTCTGTTCTCTCCTGGGGTTTAGAAGTGATTTAGTTAAAAAACAAACCTAGGAAATAGTTTTGGATACTAGGAATTAATGTATAAAGTCTCACATTTTCTACCTTTCTCTTTTTTTCTGTCTTTAGTAGTTTTGTAATGGGAGAATACATGGTAGATAATTGTATTTTAAGGAAAATCACACTGATTATGTATATGGACACTGGTTTTTGAAACGTTCGGAAATCCTAACTGTGATAAGCCTTAAACATATTAAAATGGAAAGGATAACTGACCTACCTCTGATTTCCTGAACTTTGCTGTTCTCTTATTTGGCTGCAAGGGCAACATCATGCCAATAGCTCTGGAGTGCCTGAATAGTGCATTGCTTCCCTTGGAAGGAAGATGTACATGAAAGAATTTTGTGTGCAGTGGTTGACAAACACAGAAAGAAGATAAGTGACTAAGAAAAAGTTAGGCCCTGTAAGGTTAGAGGAAAAGCCAGCTGGCTTAGTCCTAGTGCTTCGAGCAGGAGGAACAAGGAGTGTTCATCTCATTTCTCATCTCCTGAGTTTATTTAAATCATCTGCTGGGGTAGGGGAAGGAAAGAAAGCATGATGTATGAGGCTGATTAAGATGCAAACATGCAGATTATATCAGGCTACTGACAGTCCTTTTCATTCCAGCCTAGAAAGAGAAGACTGTATAAGAAACCTGATCGAAGGGAAGGGAGAGGAGAAAGCAAAAGATGTCTCTTCACTTTTTAATGGAAGAGTTTATGGATATCTATTGGTTTTGGATTTCTGGTATCCATGCCACCCTAACCGATCATCCAAACTAGCCCCTGGCTGAAAGCCTGGCCAGGGGGTTTGGACCAGGGGCAGATGCCATTGGGAAGAGGGTCTTCAGGGGCTGCTGGCATTAATTTTGCTACAGAGACCTCATTAGAGACCAAGCCTCCTCTTGCCTACAGGTGTTGGGCCTTGGAGAGGGCCTCCATGGAGATTTCAGCCTTACCCTCTCCTCCAACCTCTCTGCCTTCTGCTTTTGCATTGGGACCTCTCTTTCTCTCTTCCCCCTTTTTTCAATTAAATGAATTAATTACCAGGCGTTTAACTTTTTGCCAGACTCTTTTATTATGCCCAGAGTTGTTGCTGAGTGGCAAAGGGAAGTAATAACATTCACAGTGAGGGGCAAATCCTGTTAATGAACAAATTAAAGTTCAAACAGTGATTCAAGTTCACAACCTCTCTGTGGCTCTTCTCTTTAATAAGAGTTATACATGTTACTTTCCTCGCTCTTTTCTCCCTTTTATTACTTTTTAAGCTTTTCATCAACACTGCTGGGGCATATTTGAGGCTCCCAACCTTTCAGCCCTGACAAGGACTCGAGCAGTTATAATCCTGTCTTAATTTGGCAACTTTTGTAAAACACATAAAGGGCCCAGGGTCACCTTTGGTCGCCAAGGCCCCAGGTGACCTATGCTTCCACCTCCTGCCAGGGCTGCATGGGCCACTCTTCTCAGTATTCATGCCCCTCTGGCAGTCAGGATCAGAAGATTCACCTTCCCGCCCCGACACAGCCAGGCAGAACCTGTCCACAAATGAAGTATTCGATCCCTTTCTTCTCTCGGTCCCCTCTCCAACAGTCCTTTCTACCCAGCAGCTCTGTGGGGGGCAGGGGCCGCTATGGGGAGGGAGGAGCCTACGGACTAAAAGCTGGAAACCTTTATGGGGAAATGGAGTTGAGGTGGGACGGATGCCCGACCCCCTCTCCACTACCACTACCGAATGCTGCTCGCCTCGCTGAGATCGCCTCACCACCCTGTTCCAAGTGCAGGAGGCCCATTCCTCCTTAGGACCCTGACCTAAGCAGAGCCTGGGCCTGGCAGGAAGAGCCCAGGAGGGGTCCGGTCCCCGCCTACTTCTCTCCCCTCTCTCTCTCTGTCTTTTTTTTTTTTTTTTGTACTGTGGATTGCGTGGGGGTCTTTTCCACCTCCGCGCCGGCTTCTCACCACCATCCCCCGAGCATGACTAGATATCATCACCATGACAACTGCAATCTATGAGCATACACATAATAGAGATGAAATAGACAAAAGATTAGCATGCCATGAAAAGTACAATAAGTTTCTTATTTAGCATTTAGATAACTGTCTTTCCTTCGGAGCAAGCTTCAAAGTTGAAGCCAGTTTAGACCAAGAGGATTAATTCTTTCTCCCGCATGCTTCATTGAATCTCTCATTACCAAACTTTGTCTGTATTGATGTAAGATTTGATTGAAGATTAGAGCATTTAGCAAATCTTGCTTTTCTGCATGTATCAGGTCCTTTCAAGCACGGATCTCGGTGCCCAGTGGTCAATACCCTTACTTTTATCCAGTGTCTGCTTCATTTAAACTTAATCAACTCCATCAATGAACTGGAACAGGGAAACGTCCCTGTGGTAAGAATGTTGTGCTTTTGTGGGATAATTCTTTGCTCTTTCCCGATCTGTTGGCGTTAAACCTAAAATTGCACTATGATGAACTTTTTTTTTTTTAATCAATATGATAATGACAATTGGGTCTGAAAGCTCTGGGAGGACTTGGAGTAGAGTGGGATCTGGCCCCCATTACCAAAATAACTTCTTGTTCTGCGATAGTTGGACTCCTTTTGTGTGGCTTTAATACCTTTTCTTCCCTGACATTGAATATTGCTCAAGCTGGAAAATGATGCATCTTTGTAGGGAAGGCTCGTATGTCACAGCCAGAAAGTGAAGCAGACCGATTGGTTGTGTGAATTATCTGACTTGCTGCAGTGAATTATTTGCACTGTTTCCCTACCTAGTCAACAAGTTCCTGAGGTATAGTAGAGATCAATCAAAACTGACAGCCCGCGTGTGAAGGCTTTACTGTGTAAATCTGGCGCACTCATCCTGGCCATGCCGGCCCTGGCATCTGTATATCATTTTTATACTGCTACCAGTAGAGCAATTTCAAAAGTATTTGCAAGGAAAATGCGTGTCCCCATCTGTTCCTGGAAGCATAAATGTGCCACCTTCAGAGGGTTTTCACTGGTAATCATATCTTTAATGATCAACAGACTAGTGATATATACCTTTCCATAAAATGGGGTTTTCTTCACTTTATTGTGATTGGCTAGAACAAATAACTTTTCCATATGTTAGGGAGATAAAATATAAGATTAGCAGAGGTCGTTTGTTGGATAGTAAACAAAAGAAACAATTCATTCCAAATAATCTTTGAAAAGAAGCAACGACAAAATTAAGTTGTAATCACAGAGTATCTAAGGCCCCAACATCAGAAAACAGACCTCGTTCCTCCTTGGAAAAGGAGCCGTTTGAGAGCAGAAACTCAAGAATCTTCTAGGCGACTCTGGTGACTTATTCCTGGAGTCAGAGGGAGGGACAGGATAGGGAAGGAGAGGCTGGAATAATACTTGTTTGTTCAACTTCTGTTGTAGGATTATATTTCCTTTCTCTTATCTCAGGTGCTATTTGGCCGCCTCCACTGCAGCACCCTGGGTAAATTGGTAGGTGATGTGTTCAGAAAGCAGGAAAATGCCACTCTACTGAATTTCTCTTCAGGCCTTTCAAGGAGATGGGGATTGTTCACATACTTTAAAATAAAGGTTAACTTCCCCTAGCCAGAGATTTCTCTTTTCCCATAGAAAAAGATGTTGGAGGGTGGGGCAAAGTTCCCAGGTTTACGTGAAATTCCAAAACCTAGGGAAAGGGGCCTCAAGGAATAGCCAAAACTCCCTGGAGAAACCCCAGGAAATGTTCTTAGTCATCGAATTCCACCTGTATAGGTAACAGTCTGCAGATACAATCAGGCCCTGACCACTATCCTTCCTCCTCCCACACACCCATGCTCAGTGCCAAGTTTCCTTTTTCTCAGATGCAGCCACTTTCAGTTTGCTGAGCCATCTGTTTTTTTTTGTTTGTTTGTTTTTGTTTTTTTTTGACAGGGTCTCGCTCTGTCACCCAGGCTGGAATGCAGTGGTGTGATCTCAGCGCACTGCAACCTCCAACTCCGGAGTTCAAGTGATTCTCATGCCTCAGCCTCCTGAGCAGCTGGGATTATAGGTGCCTGCCACAATACTGGGCTAATTTTTTTTTTTTTTTTTTGTATTTTTAATAGAGACCAGGTTTCACCATGTTGGTCAGACTAGTCTCAAACTCCTGACCTCAAGTGATCTGCCCACCTCAGCCTCCCAAAGTGCTGGGATTACAGGCATGAGCCATCGCGCCCAGCCTGCTGAGCCATCTTGGCGAAATTTGGAAGCTTCTCCTTCAAGATTCTGGGCCCAGAGGTTTGGAGGCAGTGACTGCCTGCTTAGGAGACTACAATTCTATTTCGTTTCCAGGGTTAGGACAGAACTTCCCATTCCACAAAGGACTGATATTAGTTGCAGGTCACCAGAATCTGAATGATGCCCTCAGCCTTTGTGCTCTCCAGAAAATAGGTGTGAGCTATGAGGACCTGCTCCCTGTGGTCAGGACTTGAGAAGGAATTGGGGGAGGTTCTCTTTAAATACTGGGAACAGACTCTGGTTCTGCATTCTTTCCTGTTATC
Organism: Rhinopithecus roxellana; assembly: GCF_007565055.1. Classification (NCBI taxonomy): domain Eukaryota; kingdom Metazoa; phylum Chordata; class Mammalia; order Primates; family Cercopithecidae; genus Rhinopithecus; species Rhinopithecus roxellana. Next base: position 72,918,389 of record NC_044560.1, on the reverse strand, counting down.
TCTTGTTATGTATATGTTATATATTTATGATCTCCCCACCCCCGCATCCCCACTACTTCCACCCTTATTCCACAAATTCTTTGCTGTACCCAAATGCCTACTGCTCTTCCTGCAGCAGGAGTGTGTAGCAGAAATGTGTTAGTTTCAATGTGGGAAAGGTGGTCTGTAGGCAGATCCCAAGCAGAAAGTTTCCATTAGCATCTCAGATCAAATTTGTGTTTATTTCCTGGCCCTAGAGAGACTTGGGAAAAACTTGTAGGACAGCAGAAAAACAGCTCACCCAAAGCCCATGGTGAGAAAAAAAAATGAGTAACTAAGTAAATACTTTTTTATTCTTAATTTTAGAAACAGAATATATATACACATACACATACACACACATACATACATACACACACTTTTTTTTTTTTTTTTTTTTTTTTGAGACGGAGTTTCGCTCTTGTTGTCCAGGCTGGAATGCAATGGCACAATCTCGGCTCACTGCCACCTCTGCCTCTGGGGTTCAAGTGATTCTCCTGCCTCAGCCTCCTGAGTAGCTGGGATTACAGGCATGCGCCACCACGCTTGGCTAATTTTGTATTTTTAGCAGAGACGGGGTTTCACCATGTTGACCAGGCTGGTCTCAAACTCCTGACCTCAGGTGATCCACCTGCCTCAGCCTCCCAAAGTGCTGGGATTACAGGCGTGAGCCACCATGCCCAGCCTAGAAACAGAATTTTATAGGCTGGTTTGCACATAGGCAGGTATAGACATATAAGTCTAGATTTACAAGTAGATCACACTGACCTGAAACCACATTTCCTGTAGTATGCAGTTAGACTAAAAGAAAGTCACATTTGTGTTTTCCACATTGTGATGAGATGCACTCCTGGTCTTCAGTGAATTCGCTTGCCACAAGGAAATTCTGGCATGTATTGTATGTGAAATGTGATGTGTACTCAATTATAAAAATTGAGTTTCCTGATTTCTATGTCTTTAAATTTGATACACATTTTGTATTGAATTTCTATGTTAATTGTTTTCATAAAGTGAAAAGAAGTAAAAACCTCACCAACTGGTTTTGTGTAGAAGAGGTAAATCTGTGACGTTTTTCTTCCCTTGTCCAGGAGGATGAGGCTGTCATTACTACAGGTAGGACCATTTCATACTCCGTGCTCTTTTGCTATGCCGGGGTTACTGTCTAACCCACAAGCCTCTGCCAGGAATGTTGCCATACACACTGGAGTGGAAGACACCTGCGGAGCTCATCTATGGGGCTCATGTTGGCTGAGGCTCTGAACTGCAGAATTGCAGGCATCCAAGGGAGCGCCCCAGGCACCCAGTTTTTCCTAAACCTTAGATCAGAGCCATTTGCAGCACAGAGTTGTGTGCTGTTTCAAAACCACAAACCCTGTATATATGCCTCTCCATTGCAGAGGTGGACATCTTGGCAAATGTAGGATGAAGATTGAAAATTAAAAAACAAACACACCGTGTTCAGCGTGAAAATTACATACATTGACAATACTGTCTCTTTTCCTCCACAGTCTTACTGCCACCAAGCAGCCTCAGTCAGTCCATGCTTATTTCACTGAAAATGTACTTAGTCTCAGAAAAGCTAAGCTATCTATACGTAAGAACATAATTTGTTAGTCAGTTTTATGAAAACAAAACCCCTCTCACCTTAGAAGAAAATATTTAACCTAAGATATAGTTGAATAAAGTGCTAATTTGAAATACTGCCTCATGATTTGTAATATGCATACATATGTAATACTATTTGTTTTTTGGGTGTACCTTAACAAGACAGGGATGAGCAAACTATATGGTGTGTGCTGGAAAGAAATTCAGTTTTAAATGACCTTAAGGAAATGGCTTGTTTGGTTAAGGAAAATAAACTCAATTGACAGTTAAGGTGAAATTAACTTGTAAAATTTGGTATCAGTTACAAGTCTTATCGATAAAATGCTACCTGGATCTTTAAAATGCCAAGGTGTTCAAAGTTATCAGAAAAATTTAAATTGGGGGGGTTGAAGTTTTTTGTTGTTGTCGTTATTGTTCTCCCTCGCACTGAACAGCATAGAAGTAATAGTTTTGGTCACTTCAGGCTTCTATTGGGGGATTTTCCTCTTGTTCCAGAAGGAAGTAGCAGGAAAGCAACTTGTATAGTTAACAGCCTCAGTCTAAAGGGCATTATTTCCAGGCAGAATTTCTATAGTTACCCTTGTCTAGGAACACTGTTAAGGGATATGTTTTAATTTTAGGTCAGAACAACTGGGTTAAGCATTATATAAGATTTGGAGAAAACACTGATGAGGGAAGATGGAGGAGAAGGGAAGCAACATTAGTTTATGCGGCCAAAGGACTACTCCAGGCACCAGTGAGGAAGGGTAATTTAGATTTCTAGTGGGCACCCTGCCGGCCCATTTCATAACAATCAGGGGGCCTGGGGTAGGCGGGGGCTTGCGGGTAGTTGATATCAAATCCTGGTCTCTCTCACTTCCGCTCAGTCGGGTTTGGCCAAAGAGGAGTATCTTCCTGGACTGCCTTCTCCCACCCCAACCCATACACCAAGGGGACGCGACAGCTGTTTGGGGACGCTGGCTGGTCGTCTGAGAGGAGGCGATCCTGGCCCCACTGGGTGTTCAGGATCCCGGTCTGGGCACCGTCCACCCCGCAGCGCCGGGGGCAGGGGCGAAAGCGGAACAAGCCGGCGGGGCTGGCTTGGCCGCGACCTCCGGGGCACGTGGCCTCAGACAGTGCCCGTGCCGGGAGTGCAGCCAGCCCTGCGGCGGGGAGGCGAGTTCTCCCTGCGGCCGCGCGGACCCGGAATGGTGGCATCGCCCGAAGACGCGCCCTGCCCGCCTGGGTGCGGTTGCCTTTTGCCCTCGAGGCTGGCCTGAGCGCTGGAGGGCCGCTGGCTAAC